>NC_085004.1:5350890-5383390 GCF_963854185.1 Sardina pilchardus
ACACACACAGACAAATACACACCCAAACACACACACACACACACACACACACACACACACACACACACATACTGTATAGACAGACAGGCAGACAGACAAATACACACACACAAAAGCCCCTAGTTAGAGTGATAGTCAAACCACATAGCAGTCACTGTTTACACATCAGGCTTTCCCTTTCTTTTAGTGCTGTTTGATTTTGAATCCAGACTTTCTGTCTTTTTAGTGTAACTCTTCAGTTCAGGAGACTTTTGCTTATTCAAGATAACACTCACACAGTCAAAATAGGACATACTGCCCTCTCTTGGCCAAAAGGGGCAAACATTTTACCACGTGTGTCTCTTAGGAACTCGGAGGTCGTCAATGATGTTATGTCAGTGTTAAAAACATTTTTTAAAAAAGTATTAGTCAGTGGCAGTATTATGATTTTGTACTACTTTTTATACTGAAGGGAATCACATGCACTAAATAAAAACATGTGAAATTTAGACATTTGCCTCCTTGTTTATTCCAGTCTTGTTTGTGAACTTGTGATTGTGTGTGTGTGTGTGTGTGTGTGTGTTGGGTGGTAGCTGGCTATCATCAGACTAAGTTCAATCTTTTGGGATTAGTTTGGGAGTATGCACTGTATTTCTGCTGCACAAGAGGCATGATCAGTGGGCATAGTTGACTTCGCAGAGTCTGGCATAGATCCATTGGCAAACATTTATCCTGGTTGGTGGACGCTTTTCTGAAGGTTGAAATCATTGGAGTTCAATCACTAACATTTGGTAATGACCTAGGCTATGTTAACCACGGGGGACACAACAATAACGGTAGGCTTGCAATTTAAACGTAATCGCTCTCAGGAACGCCCTCGTTCGCTAGTTGGTGGTAGTTGCCGGAGTAAACGAGGGTGGATCAAGGTATTCCAGATGGAGTAGCCTACTGAAGGGAAAATAAATTGAGCGGAAATACAGTAGACAGTCAGAGCAAGCTAAGGGAGAAATCCAATCGCCCCGGATCTGGCTGGGTTTACTCTAGTTTAGGCCTTAATCTTAGCAGACAGTTTACTAAATTATTATGAACATCTTTTGAGTTATTGTAACCAATTGTCCTGGATGAAATTGGTAGGCCTCAAGACGAAGATAAATTACATCTGTCAACTAGATGAAGTAGGCTATAAAATAGGCTAAAATCAATATCTTTATAGTCATTTGTAACAAACGTGTTTGTTTTATGTGTAAATATAAATTATAAACAATAATAAACTATGGCTCTAAAAGGAAGCTAAAACATATAACAAGCATTTTGTATCCCCTTTTATAGGCTAGGCTACTATTTATTATGTATGTGTAGGCCTACTGTGATATGGACCTGTGTCTGCAATAAAGCTTTATATACAACAATTAGGCTAGGCCTACTGCAGTTTAAACCCTCTGATACCACACACACTACATTGCACATTCTGCTAGCTTTCAGATTCCCTATATGAAATGAAATCACCGCAGCATGTTGTATGGCTCTGGGCAGAGTGATAGGCTCTGGAGTAAAAACTGCTTGTTAAGTCTGTCTGTTAGTGAAGTTACTAGTGGGCAGGCCTTAAACTACAGAGAAAGTCTGTATTTGCAGCAAGACGTAAATTGACTTGGGCTTTTACGACACACATTTTTTTGCGGCACTCACACACATGTGCAGTAACTCTCGGTAACACCACATGCCCCGAGAGTTTGTTGTAGAGCCAACATTTCAAGTGTCTGCAATAAGCTCCGATCAAATTTGAAGGTATTTGTTGATGTTTATTTTGAAGGAGTTTTGATGTTGTTTCCGCCGCTTTAAAGTATAATGTTCAAATTAGAAATTAGCTATCGTTTGTTGCAGTTTTGCTAGCTGGCTAACCTAGTATCACGATGGGAGGTACATGCCACGTTATGTCTTTGAATGACAAACATTCTCTTGTACTTTTATTGCCGTGTTAACTTGTGTGTAGGTGCCTTTGACGTTACACAATATGAAAGTTTCGTGTTACATATTAAGTTATTGCAAACTTAAGCTTGAAGTTTGCAAATTCTTCGGCGTAGCTATTCTAGCGGCGTACGTGAACTAGCTAAAACCAATGATCACGCTACTTAGTCGTATTCATTGTCTGACGTTATGCTAGTCGACCATATTTATTTTATACTGCATTATATTTATGATGTGTTGCATGTTTGGTAACGATCAATTTTCATTTCCAGTCTGAGGATGTCTTTTCGAGGGGGTGGTGGACGAGGTGGTCGAGGTGGTGGTGGTGGATTTAACCGTGGCGGAAGAGGAGGATTCGGTGGTGGACGAGGAGGATTCGGTGGCCGAGGAGGGGGAAGAGGCGGCTTCAACAGACAGCAAGATTATGGTCCCCCTGAATACGTTGTCGGTAAGATGTGCTGAACACTCCAATGAGACCAGCTCTAATCGGGCAAACGTATTCTCTTACAGGCCATTCAACGAGCTATGAAACAAATGCAGTGTAAGCTTTATGTTTGAAAGTGGACCTTAATGATGGACTTAATCTTATTATGTGTTGTCGTTACAGGTCTAGGAGAGTTTGTGCATCCTTGTGAGGATGACATTGTGTGTAAATGCACAACCGAAGAAAGCAAAGTACCTTACTTCAACGCCCCAGTCTATCTGGAAAACAAAGAGCAGATTGGAAAAGTGGATGAAATATTTGGAAATCTGCGGGATTTTGTATCCTTATCATGAAACAGACGGCTGTACTGTTAATTTGTTTCTTTCTTTTTATTGGTTCCAGTGTTTCACCAACACTTGTATTAAAGGAGAAATCTGGCGAGTTGTCACATAGATCCTCCTCTTGAGATCACAGAGTACTGTCGCAACTTGTCAGATTTCTTCTTTACATTATTAGTGCAGAGTTACAAGCAATTTCCCTTAACTTGGTTGCAGTATTTTTCTGTCAAGCTATCAGAAAACATGAAGGCATCATCGTTTAAGAAACTACAGAAGGTTGGTTGGTTTGTTTGTCTATTCAGAACTTTTTTGAGCAAGATCTGGTGACCTTTCCCAAATCTGTCACTGATAGAGCATAATGTTTTTACCCTGTTTCCTCCCTCAGTTCTACATAGACCCTGCAAAGCTTTTGCCCCTACAGAGGTTTCTCCCGCGACCACCAGGGGAGAAGGGTCCCCCCAGGGGAGGCAGAGGTGGTAGAGGAGGAGGCCGTGGAGGTGAGATCACTCCTCCTATGCTGTTAATAATCACTGAAGTGTACTATAGGGTAGCTGGTGTTGGGACCCTTGCATGAAAACTGATTTTTGCTGTTAAATTTGAGGTTAACTCGTAATGGACATGTTTAATTTGGACATTCAAAACTATAACCAAATAATGTATGTTCTGTGTTGCTGCAGGTGGCTTCCGTGGAGGACGGGGTGGAGGATTTGGTGGAGGCCGTGGTGGAGGAGGATTCAGAGGCGGCAGCGGTGGAGGTTTTCGAGGAGGCAGAGGAGGTAGCGGTGGAGGATTCAGAGGAGGTAGCGGTGGAGGATTTAGAGGAAGAGGAGGCGGCGGTGGATTCAGAGGTCAGTGGAACACACCATGGAGAATTTCAATGGCTAGCAATCTGAATCAGTGTTGCGTTTTATGTATTTATTTGATTTTGATTTTGTATTTACTTTTGTGAATTGTGAATCATTGTGGAGGAAAGTAGTTCATTCTGATATATTTCTAACGTACACACACACACACATTGGCCCTCATTTATCAACCGAGCGTAGAAACCAGCGTAGATTTGAGTGCAGAAATCATCTTACGGGGGCGCTGTGGCGCAACAGGCTCACATGAGATTAATGAAACTTTCGTATCACTCCAATTCCAGCGTATAATAAACGTATGTTGATAAATGTGGCGGCTGGAAACAAGCGTGATTTAAATATCACACCCTATATGCAAGTTTCAATGGCCTCGCCCCTAGAATTTACGACATGAAGGTGCATTGTACATCCAAAGAGAAACATTTGTGATCTCGAGCCATAGTAACGTCCAGCTGAACCTTCATACTATAAGAGAACGCATCATACTATAAATGTGTTTGTTACAAAGTCATACGACACTGCCATTTGCTCATTGAAATAATTAACAAATATGTTATTAATGAATGTTGCACTTGCCAAAGAAAGTAATCATCTCCTATAATGCTATCCGAAACCATCAAATGTGTCAACACATTGCAGCAGGCTACATTACAGCAAATGGACTACACATGTGCAGGAAGAGTGTTATGTCCGAGATATTCCATGTATTCAACCCTTACATTTTCTAATCCAGCACTGATTTACTGCTGCAAGGTGTTGTGCCGCCTGAAAAACTTGCGTACACGAGTTGAGACTAGACGTGAGATTCGTGGAAATAAGCGTATGCCTGTCGTACACCTGTTTTAGGTCGTACGCACATTTAGTAAATGAGGGCCACTGCGTTTTGTATATTCATTCACAAGGCCTTTGTAAACTCTGTTCAGAGAATGATCCTTTTAAATGGAGAAATCACTGACTGCTGTCCGTTTCCATTGATACAGGAGGGAGATCATGATGATGATGATGCAGCAGATGCAGACTTGATCAGCCAGCACCACTGGAAGCACAGGAGGGGAGATGGAGCAAAGAGGCTGTTGAGCTTCCTCTCTGTTGGACTTGTTTTTAAACGAGACAGCGGCCCTCTACCTTTTGGACCATTGGCCTGCATTGTTATTTTTTTTTATTATTATTCATTTTTTTGTGCTGTATAATGTGTCCATTTCCCGCCACAGTCTCCCAGCTATCAGTCTATGATCGTAGTCCCTGGTCAGTGATGCATTTTCTTTGGAAACCCCACAGACAAGAGTGAGGCTTAAAGGTATCAACAAGTGAAGGAATGTGTCATTGTTAGAAGATCCTTTTGTATGTACAGTGATACACACATAGTCCATAAAATGACAAACATAAAATGATGTCAGACTTAGAGGCATTGTAATTTAAATTCCGATTACACATTTGGTTTGGAAGGCTTTGTACATGTCAAACACTGGTAACATCCAGTCAATTAATCCATTGTGTGCCTGCTGTTGACATCAAAGAGCAATGAATATTTTTGTACAGGTTTGATGTTCTGCCAGTGTGTTACACTCTTATCTCAAATTAATTAAAACAAAAGTGGTTGGTAACCAGCTCCTATTCAAAAAAAGTACTTGTGCCTGCTGCATTCATCAGATGTGCTTTCACTGAGATGCTGCTTTTAACAGAAAATACAAGTCTTTCACTGTCTTTAACCTGTAGGTTCTCTGTCCCAGCACCTCATGAAGTGCGGAATTTGTTTTGGGAGAATCTGCCATTAGATAAACTGGAAAACTCTTTTTGGTCTTGGATAAGAGTGGTGTGCAGAGCTCTGGAGTACACCTGTTCCATCAATGTGATCACTGTACTTGTGTACTGCCATTATGAATATCCAATAACGAATGCTATTTTGAATTGCCATTATGAATACCCAATAAGCTGTTGTTGAACCACCACTTTGAATGCTGGTTCTCATTCTTTATTTACTATCGGTGTTTTATGCATCATGCACACTATGGTGTTGGTTTATTATCAGACACTTTTGTCCAAAGCGACTTACAATTACATGAATAAACATCACATTAACAGAATTAACATTTTATAGTCAAGTCATAGGGCCGAAATTATCAACAAAACCAAACAAAAAAATCAATAGACTACATAGAATTAATATTAGGCCTAAACAACCACCCTTTGTTGTGAACATGAGGGTATCATTGGAAGTGTTTTTGGCCCAGTTTATTCTGTAGCCCCCTGCTGATCTGTCAAAGTATTGCAGGTTAGTTGCACTCAGAACCGCTCACACACTTGCTGGTGTGAAAGCTGGTGGCTGAGTCATAAGCAGCGGAAAATTGCACCATGGTGTTGAGACTCTCTACTGTAAGGTGTTTTGAAACAACCTTGACCATTTTACTGCCACCAAAAAAAAAAAAAATGGCGTTAAATTGTGCTCCCATCAGAATGATTGTTGTTTAGAGATCATTCAAAGCAAGACTTGAAATGATTATTTCAGTCGGTGGGAAAACACACAGCGCAGAAAATTTTGCATTATTTTTTATTGACAATAGGTCTCCTTATTTTGATATGACTTATCAGCTGCCTGCTATCATTCGAAGGTCGTGTTCAGTTACATTAGACACTCAGTTACATTAATGCGCATTTTCAAGCGCATAACAATCGCGGTTTTGTGTGATTGGTTGAAATGAGGCTGATACGTCAGTGTGTCAGAAAGTAACAACAGAGACAAGACTTCGGTAACAAGTCTACAAGGAATCCGCGTTTTGATTGGCTAGGGTAAAGGTCTCAACCACCGCCCACCTTCGGTTTCTCTCTTGCTCTCTTTCACTGGAGAAAGAAAGTAGACCATGGATACAGCTGGGAAAGTAAGAACCTATTGTTTGTGAATAACCCCAACGAATTAATTATATATTCAATCGTGTCAGTGGTATATTCTATATTCGCTTTTGCAAAAAGTAACGAAGGAACACATTTTAAAGATGCAGCAAAGAGCTTAACCGTGCATGAAACTATATTAGCTGCTACGAGTAGCAGCAATTATTCAGCCGCGGAGAGTTGCACAGTTCCTGCGTGGTATAAAGAATAATTGTGTGCTTGCCAATAGGCCAGCTGAATTACTTTGACCGGTGCATGCTCCTTTATACACGACCGAGCAGATGACCAGTTAGCGGCTTTCGCTCGTTTTGTTTTATGCAGCGCTGCTGGAAGGCATGCTAGCGTTGGAGGGATTGCTTAAAGCTAGTTTGCGTTACTTTCTTACTTAAATATACTGCGTTGTGCATTTATTATACCCTTCTTTGCCTGTTAGCTATGGTTTATCACGATAAAACATGGTGAAATCCTACTCCGAATATTGTTAGCTCTGCTGCTACCTCAGCATCACGTGCACAAAGCAGACTTACACCATCTGGTAACTTTTCATCTTCAGCGTATGGTGTGCTTTTCTAAGTCTAATCATACCATCAACAGTTTACTGACAACTGATTTAACCTTTACATTATAAGTTCACTAAATATGGCAGAGACACATCCGGATAGTGGTCCTGTTATAGAGAAAGGTGCAGAGATATTAACCATATGTGCCTCCATCAGGTGATCAAATGCAAGGCATCCGTGGCCTGGGAGGCTGGGAAACCTTTGTCCATTGAGGAGGTGGATGTGGCTCCACCCAAAGCCCACGAAGTCCGAGTGAAGGTGACCATACTTTCTCACTTTCCTCTGTCTTTTATCTCTGGGTATAATGCAACAAGTTACCTCTCCATCAATGGTTTCCTACTGTACAGCTGAACATCAGGGAAGGCCAAGCATTATATTTGAAGACATCTGGTCATTTCACCACTGCTGTGTTCTGATGGGAAACGGTTGCATGATGGGATATTGTACAAGCATGCTCTGCTGTCTCCTGTGAGATTTAAGACAGCCAGCTGCTTGCAGGCCTCTAGAGCAAGTTCACATGGTTTCTGAATTATGCAATAGTGTTTTGTAGCTGTATTGACAAAAGCCAGTCAGGAAGTTGTGTGTAAGCCCACTCTAATTGGGGCCTGCATTTTGTTAATTGAATCTTGTCATTATTGACTCTTAGTCGCAACACAGTAGACTAGAGTAAACTTTGTGTGTCTACTTCAGATTAGTAGTAACACACCAGTTCACATGTGTAAGGTAAGGTATTGTTACTGTCTGAAATAAGATGTGACTGTGGTCCTCTTTTGTTTTGTTAACGAGATTCAGTGATTTCTAGCAGTATTTAGATGCATTTACATTTGTTGAAAAATGTGAACAAATAGTTTTATCTACTGAAATGGGGAAAATCTAACTATTGCTGTTTCTGTCTCATTGATTGACACATATTCAAGGGATCAGACCCAGAATGAATGAATGAATGAATGAATGAATGAAATGGGGGTGCTCTGACTTGTCTATAATCAACAGGTTTGCTATCATTTCAGATCCATTCCACTGCGGTGTGCCACACTGATGCCTACACCCTGAGTGGAGCAGACCCTGAGGGCCTCTTCCCCGTCATCCTGGGCCATGAGGGCGCTGGTACGGTGGAGAGTGTTGGAGAGGGTGTCACCAACTTCAAAGCAGGTCAGATACTTCACTCTTCTGGTGATATCCTAGACCTGAGTGTGCAGCATCTTGTGTCTTTTTCCTTTCTAATATCTGAAGTGCAATTTATGGTGACATTTGAAAAAACTATTTGTGTAAAAAAAGAACATGATTGAAAGCTAAATTTCCAGTTTTTCTTGAATGTACTGCAATTTTGGGCTGAAACAGATATGTGCAACAGTATATTTATTATTTTAAAAATAAATGCTGACATTATTTTTCCGCTTGTTTTTTTTAATAAGGGGATGTGGTCATTCCTCTGTACGTGCCTCAGTGTGGAGAGTGCAACTTCTGTAAAAATCCCAAGACCAACCTGTGTCAGAAGATCAGGTAATTCGACCCTGCAATCCTATCATCATATGCACACCTTTAATCAACCACAAAATGAAACGGGTTCTTTCCATTCCAACCAGTTACATGGCAGGTCAATCTCAGTTCCATTATGGTTGTGTCCTTAATGGAAAAACAAGATGGAGGTGGGGAGAATATGGGAAATGTTTAACCCACAAGTGACCCTGGCGTGGTGCCTGCTTTGGGCTTCCTGGAATTTGTACTAGAATTCCTGCATATCACAAAATCAGCCATTAATCATTTGTTTTCTACTCGGAGAATAAACTTGAAAACTAACCAAACATATACTTTTAATAGGTCAGAATATCATTAAGACATTTTAGCAGCATTATAATTTAGCAGTTTAATTGATAATTTGGCGGTTTAGCAGCATTTGATTGGAACTGAATTTGATTGATGGAACATTTGGTTAAATTTATAGCCATCTTATGGTCAGCCAGACTGTGGTGTAGAGCGGCCTATCTAAATGTTATGGTAATATGGGCGTCTCATATTTTCCATGTATCCATTATTGTTGGTGAAGTCTTCTACAATGATTATGTTGTTGCATACTGAAATTTCTAAATTAAGCCCATGTATTGGTGAGCTTGTTAGCCCAATTGCTATCTGAGCGACTTGTCATTTTCAGATGAGGATTTCCAGAAGAAGAATCTGCAGCATTTTAGCAGTTTGGAGGACAATTGATAGCACCACGGGGCTAGTTTCTGTATTGATCAAGTGCAGGTGATGAGATTATTCCTCTGTCCTCTTCACAGAATCACCCAGGGCCAGGGGCTGATGCCTGATAAGACCTCCCGCTTCACCTGCAAGGGAAAGCAGTTGTTCCACTTCATGGGGACCAGTACTTTCTCTGAGTACACGGTGGTGGCGGATATCTCTCTGGCCAAGGTGGATGCCAAAGCGCCGATGGATAAAGTGTGCCTGCTGGGCTGTGGCATCTCCACTGGATATGGGGCTGTGCTGAATACTGCCAAGGTAATGCTGCCAGATATGGGAATTACATAAGGTTTTCATTGCTCAGATTTGGGATTATTTGCCTGCCTCATTACATGGTTTATAACTGGCTAATGTTCCTTGTTTACATGCTGTCTTTATTACAGAGCCATTGGTTTAGCTACCACACACCTCAGCTACCCCTCTGTTTACTTTACTGCAGGCAATGTTTTTATCCCAAATATAATGCTGATTGGATCAGTTAAAGCCTGAGTTGGAATTGTGTCAATGATTAAATGAAGTGAAATTAGTGCAGCAACCACAGAGCACACATTCTACTTCGCTTGCTCGCATATTATCATGCATCAAATAGATTTTGCTTCACCTTTGTTGACTAAACCTATTTCTTATCAGTGAGCTGCTGTTTGGATTTTGAGTGGCAGAGACAATCTTTCTGCTAGAAAATATGCTGCTAGAAAGCATGTTGTCAATCAATGTGTCAATTTTGCTGTCATTGAATAGTTTTCCAATTACATGCTATGCTTTGTCAAACCTGTAGGTGGAGGCAGGTTCCACCTGTGCCATCTTTGGACTGGGAGCCGTGGGGTTGGCTGTGGTCATGGGCTGCAAGTCGGTCGGAGCCACCAGGATCATCGGTGTTGATATCAACCCTGAGAAGTTCGAGGTGGCCAAGCAGTTTGGAGCTACTGAATGTGTGAACCCCAAAGATCACAGCAAACCCATCCAGGAAGTGCTGGTGGAGATGACTGATGGAGGAGTGGACTACTCCTTTGAGTGCATCGGGAATGTTGGGATCATGGTCAGTATTTCAGATGCTTTTGCAATCGGGACAGGGCTATTTCACTCTTACTGGTTTTCTTCAGGGGCTAAACTGCTTCAAATATGTTTCAGTTTCTTGGTCAGTTCTAAAGAAATTGCTTGGATTTTAAATCCACATGCTGATACCATAGTCAACAGGTTAATCAACATGTCCCAGAAATATTTTGGCCTCTGTATGCACTCAATACATGTAATTTCATTGTTTTCATAAACAGCAGTATTCAGCTCATATAGGTATGTCTGTTGACCGGCACTGATTTACTCTGACCGGTCTGTGCTGTGGTTTCAGAGGTCAGCACTGGAGGCCTGTCATAAGGGTTGGGGCACGAGCGTCATCATTGGAGTGGCGGGAGCCGGGCAGGAGATCGCCACCAGACCTTTCCAGCTGGTCACTGGGCGTACCTGGAAGGGAACTGCCTTCGGAGGTGAGAGTTTAGAGCAATGATGGACTAGTTTCCTCCCATCAGCAGTCATCAGCCACAGGAAATAAGACCGTCTTGCCCTTCTTCCTAGGCTGGAAGAGTGTGGAGAGTGTCCCCAAGCTGGTGAATGACTACATGAGCAAGAAGTTGAAAGTGGATGAGTTTATCACCCACACACTGCCCTTCTCCCAGATCAACGAGGCCTTTGATCTCATGCACCAAGGAAAGAGGTAAAGTTTCTTCAAATCTACCAAGCAAACTGTAATTAAGCTTGACAGTTTGCTTTTATAATACTATAGATTTTGTGTCCTTAAGGATGTCTTGATAATTGATCTTGGTGGTGGTTAGGTCTTAGTAATTGCTAACTTAATGGAGCTACACATCAGAAAAAATGGTGAAAAATTGGTGTTCGTTTTAAGCTAATGTGACTTTTTGCTCATTTCGTTTCCGTTTGTTTCAGCCTACGTGCCGTCCTGAACCTCTGAGGCGCCAATGGACAGGAAGTGGTCTCTCCAGTCCGTCTTTCTTTTTTGCGTTAGTCTTGGTCCTCTCATCACATGGCACTTACCCAGTGTGCACTTAAGATGTCCTGGCAACCATCGTGGCTTTGCTTTTTTTTTTTTTTTTGGTCTGTTCAATGTTTACATTAAGGCACAGCTGTTACAATCACAACTGATTAAATTTGAGTAAAAAAAGCAAATGTTTTTGTCTTCACTTCTTCTCGTTGCACAGTTGATTACATGTGACACATAAAAAGAGCAGCGAAACAACACAAGTCTGAGGTCATGGCTTTGTCAATATCAGTATTTCTGTTGTAGAATTAAGGTTTCTATTTTCCTCCTTTAAAATGTACAGTGTAAAATTAAATGAGGAATACTTCTGAAATTGCATGGATGGAAAAACAACTGTTCTGTTTATCTGTCCAGTTCTTTACTGTTATAACCGGTATATTAAGATTCATGCTGTTTGATACACTGTTCATACTGTAAGCATGTTAGTAAACACCAACAGTCCAATTAGCAGCACAGTTTTAGAATTATGGACCTTTCTAAGATTTTACAACCAGAGACTGAATACCACAATGCTGAAATACTATCAGTATGCTTCCATGTTATCAATATGAAATGCTTTTCAAGAAGGGGAGCAATGTAGTTCATAACTTGTTCATTAAGGTGAACAAGCAGAGTTTTTCCAGTTGTGATGACAGCTGGAAGGCTTTGTTTGCATGAGAGGCAATGGCACTTCAACGCACCACCCACGTATGTGGTTGCCAGATTTGCCAAAAATCCCATTTTATTATTTATTTATTTTATGTGTGTGCGTCAACGCATTCCATTTCCCCATCATTGTGAATCACTCCAGCTCAAAACTTGTTTGGAAATAGTTTTAGATCATGACCACTGAACATGAAATGCCTGAGAGTTTTTCCACGTTTTTACCAACAAGTATGACCAAAGGGAGAAAAAAATGGAAGAATTTCTCAGGATTTTCTTTCAACCTGGTAGCCCATGCACAGTGCACACCCATAAACGCCGGGCAATGAGTAATCATTAACCTTAAACATGATGAACTTGACTGGCTCCTTCTGGACTCGCTACAGGACGGAGCAGCTTCCCCTCCAACAAGCTTGCACTCGAACAGGACGCCCTCTGAACAACGTTACATAATGGCAACCGCAGGAAAAGTAAGAAACTCTTTTGCCTCCGTCTTTGCACTTTATCATAATTTAGGATTAGCCTGTTTATGTAGCCTACAAATGCGTGAGATGGAACGTCTATGACTGCTAGCTGTTTGGCATTTGGTAATAAAAAGTGCTATATAGGATTCCAGAAGATATTGCATTATTTTTATCCTGTCATTAGTCTGTGCGTAGTCATTTCCGCATATTGTCCTAACGATGTGTTGTAGATAGTCTGCTTTTGCACTGGGAGCATTGTGTTAAGCATACCCTAGGTTGCGGCTTGCTCTGGATTAGTATTCGTTTATGGTGGTGTACCTTGGTGTGAGCAAAGTTCACTTTCTGCTGCAGAAAACACAGTTTTCACTGATATTGTAGCGTCATGGTTTGACCTTTTCACTGTTTTAATCACTGATAGGGGCTTTTTATGCTCAACCATGGGTTACAAATGACACTTATCTTTGGTATGCAATAAAATAAAAACTCTCAGAAGTTGTATCTACCTGAGAATTGAATTGAAAGAATTTACTGCACCTAATTGCATGATGGCTTATTTCAAGGTGATCAAATGCAAGGCAGCAGTGGCCTGGGAAGCTGGGAAGCCTCTGTCAATTGAGGAGGTGGAGGTGGCCCCACCTAGAGCCCATGAAGTCCGAGTGAAGGTGAGAAAGCCCAGGATGATTGCCAAATTATTGATATCTGATGTTATATAATATAGAACCAAGCCAAGGACAGATCAGTTACTTTTACAATTAGCCTAGGTATTTATGCAGACACTGCAAAACCATTAATCATGAATAGATGAATTTAATTTCACTTATAGAGCGCCAAAACATGGCGCTTTACAGAGTGTTAAATATTCAAAGAGAGCCTATGAGTAACAGGGCCAAGGTATTTTTCTAACCATCAAGGTGTAGTTGGTAGTTTATAGTTATAAGTTAACTACTTAGGCTATAAGTTAGCGGAATGCATGTATGTTTAACACGCATATAGGCCTACAGACAAATGCAAAGGTAATTTATATATTTCCTGTAACAAGCAATAAAGTTTTATTTTCACTGAAATGCTGTGTCAAGGCAGTCAACTACTATGTTCACAGACAGTCCTTTCCTCAACAAGCATTTTTTTTTTTTGTATTCAGTTGTGTCCTGCTATCATTTCAGATCCATTTCACTGCGGTGTGCCACACTGATGCCTACACCCTGAGTGGAGCAGACCCTGAGGGCCTCTTCCCCGTCATCCTGGGCCATGAGGGCGCTGGTACAGTGGAGAGTGTCGGAGAGGGTGTCACCAACTTCAAAGCAGGTCTACCCAAACAAATTAAACTATGATTAGCAGAAATATTATCATGAAATCATTTTATTTACAAATAATGAATGGGAAACTGTTGATTTAAAACAAAAACAAAAGCAAAACTCTTTGAACTGAATGTAACATATAACACGCTTTACTAGAGCAGTGGTTCTCAAACTTTTTCTGTCATTCTCCACTTTGAAGGTGGGGAATTTTCAAGCCCCACCTGACCCAATCAACTCCGCAGTGGTAACGTTAAAATACTTTTTTTTCACATCTTGGTTCCATATTAGCCTACATTTGCTGTCTCAGTCCGCTGGATCAGATGTTATTTTAATTAATATGTCGGTCTGTCGATGTTTGTGTGTAGCTATTTTGTTTTGAATCTAATGATCTTCCTTTTAAAAAAAAATAAAGGCATTTTTAAAGATAGTCACAAAAGACTAGAAATTACCTTCTGTTCCTCGCGCCCCACCTGTCATGTCTCTATTCTCCACTAGTTGGGCCCGCCCACACATGAGAACCACTGCACTAGAGTGATATCATATGTAACACAAAGAATAGTTAACAAATACCATAGGGTAGATATTGTAAGAGTCTGCATAGCTGAATCTTATCTACTAGCAATCACCTCAGGGTAAAGATTTGTATTCCAGATGTATCTCCCTTGTACTAGGTGGTGCAACCACACATACAAAGGGCTTAGTCACTAATATCCAAACTGATACCCTAGAAGGCCATATTAATGTGTAACGTAAACAGCAATGCAGCTTTACTAGGTCAGGGTGCGATAGGCTTGGCAGGACATGGCAGGTGTGTATTCATGCTTTGATGTATTATAGAGGTTGTTGCTGTGTGTGTGGTTCTGTAACATAAACAAGAACAGAAATAGTAAAGAGCTATTGGCATAACACCAACAGTGTCAGCTTGGCCAGCTGTAACATAGTTAAGTAATATTGCATCATGCATAGATCATTTATGGTATGGAAAATCAAGCCAACTAACAGGAACATAATGGTATGCTGCAATCAGTAACATAATTAACAAGAGTACTATGCTGAATACGCAATATAAGAAAGGAATGTGAATGGTTTATTTTCCTTTCACTTTTCTTTATCTATTTCATTACACATCTGTATCATCTGTATTTTTCTATGAATTTCAAAAATAATTACTTTTTTTCTCTTTACCTAGGCGACACGGTCATCCCATTGTATGTGCCACAATGTGGAGAGTGCAAGTTCTGTAAAAACCCCAAGACCAATCTTTGTCAGAAGATCAGGTCGGTCTGTCTTTCTAGAATTCAAGATGTATTCCTCATATTCAAGCAATTCTTATTTTTTTTTGTCTCTGATATGTAAAATACCAAAGCAGTACAATGTTTGAAACATGCAATATTCATGTCATTGTTATAATGGATGACCTAGAGAATACTGACACGTTATGTCCTCCCACAACCACAACCACACATCGCCTTCACAGGATCACCCAGGGCCAGGGGCTGATGCCTGATAAGACCTCCCGCTTCACCTGCAAGGGAAAGCAGTTGTTCCACTTCATGGGGACCAGTACTTTCTCTGAGTACACCGTGGTGGCGGATATCTCTCTGGCCAAGGTGGATGCCAAAGCGCCGATGGATACAGTATGCCTGCTGGGCTGTGGCATCTCCACTGGATATGGGGCAGCGCTGAACACAGCTGGGGTGAGAAACATACAAAAGGAGGAGATGATAATGTGGTCAATACACACTTCTATTACTTTTCGCTTCTATAGCTGTTTTCTATTCTTTATAATTTATTCTAAAGATTTGCTATTTTATTGGTATTTTGTAAAGCTCCTTTTTATTACTGCTGTTCATTCCAGTGTTTTTGTTTTGTTTTGTTTTTTAAACTCAGATGCTTTAGTTAACAGAAGACTTCCCAATAATTGTGAGGAGTACCAGAATATAACTCTCTCGTCTTCTCCTTAAAGGTAGAACCCGGATCCACGTGTGCCGTGTTCGGTCTTGGAGCAGTGGGGCTCGCTGCCATCATGGGCTGCAAAGTAGCTGGAGCATCAAGAATCATCGCCATTGATCTCAATTCGTCCAAGTTCGAAAGTGCCAAGAGCTTTGGAGCTACTGAATGTGTGAACCCCAAAGATCACAGTAAACCCATCCAGGAAGTGCTGGTGGAGATGACTGACGGAGGAGTGGACTACTCCTTTGAGTGCATTGGGAACGTCGGAGTTATGGTCAGTATTCCAGAACATTGGAGTTGTGGTGAGCTCCTCCTTTCTGTTGACAGAGAAATCGACTGGTAGTCATTCACCCCATAGATGAGTCTATCTTGAACTTTTAGCAGTGGCGGCAGGATGCATTTTATCCATAAGAAGTGGAATGAATGAGTTTTTTTCTTGTCAAAAGCAAAGGAGGGCTTCTCACCGTATTACTTTTCCTTATCTGATATTGCAGCATTATTATTTTTTGTTCGCAATTTGATCAAGATGTAATGTGTTTTGGTGTTGGCAGAGGGCTGCGCTGGAGGCCTGTCATAAGGGCTGGGGCACCAGTGTGATCCTCGGGGTGGCAGGAGCAGGACAGGAGATCTCCACCAGACCTTTCCAGCTGGTCACAGGGCGCACCTGGAAGGGCTCTGCCTTTGGAGGTGAACACTTGCGTTTGTGAATTAAATAGGCAATAGGGTTTCATGGTGAACAAAAAAAGTGTGAGCAAATGGCATCACGTCAACCTAAAACAACACTAATATGTTATTGGACAATAAAGCAGATCACATATCGGCTGAGCACTACTAATAAACCATTAGCTTAAGACACCACACACAACATACTCTACAATGTGAACAGGATGATAAAAAGCAAATCAGCAAATCAGCATAACTAGAAAGAACAGTAAGATATACTAAAGATAAAGCTGTACATGAATGTACTGAGATTGGTACTGTGATCCAGTATGCTGTGTGCCAAGGTGGTAGTGCAATAAGTCCAATAGTGCAACACTGCAAGGTGAAAGTAGTGACCAGCAATGAATATGGACAATAAAACAATGTAAGCATAATGTAACAGTTCGAGTATAAATATATGGACAAAATAAGAGAAAAGTAATCATAATATAAGACTTAAAGCAGCAGTGCAAGGATAGGTTTGATAGGATGAAGCCATTGGTCAAGTGTGAAGTTAGACCAGTCCATTCATGGGATGTAGACACAGTCCATTCATAACGTAGCCAGTAAAACCTTTAAACAGTGTCAACAGTGCACAGTATTGTACCGAAATGTCATGGAAGGGAGATGCAGATAGACTATGAGAAGTCTAACTCTCCTTTTCCCTTTAATTTGTAGAGTTGTATGGCCCTGCATGACTTCCTCAGTCTGTCAGTTGTGCATGGCAGTGAGCGTAGTCTCGAGCTCTTCTGCTACATGATAGTGTTGTGGAGTGGAGTGGATGGCAGTCGTTGTCCAGGATGTTGATTAGCTTGTTCAGGGTCCTTTTGTCTGAAGTGCACCCCGTTCTGGGATGCTTTTGAGGACTTATGAATACTCTCCAGGCCATGGTTACTGAAATATTTTAGGGATGCTGCTGTTGGATACGTATATGCACAAAATTCAGATTCTTTCAATTATTTTTTTTATTTCCCTTTCATATTCGCATGCAACACAATTTTCATGCTTCTGTGTTCTATGATATCCACTTCTAGGCTGGAAGAGTGTGGAGAGTGTCCCTAGGCTGGTGAATGACTACATGACCAAAAAGCTGAAAGTGGATGAGTTTATCACCCACAAACTGCCCTTTGCTGAAATCAACGAGGCTTTTGATCTCATGCACCATGGGAAGAGGTAAAATTGTATTTGTTATTTTAATGTTAAATAATGTTGTTGTTGAGTCTTCACAGTAATAGGCCATTTGTAACATTTTTGTCATGATTGGTGACACTGTCTTTTGTTCTTCATCAGTCTGCGTGCTGTCCTGCAGTTTTGAAGACACTGCATGGCTGATGACACCATAGGCCTATTTGCTCATCCGGCCAGACATTTTCATTGTTTTTTGCATGTTGGCTGATTGTTAATGACTAATAAAGAAAACCAATATTGATTGATTTGTCATTGTGGAATCTACAATTAGGCCTATTGCCTAGCCTACTCCAAATTAGTTGGATCATAGACTGCAGTCTGTGAGTTGGATACAATTATTATTAGTGTAGATAGCCTACTGGGTTAAAGAGATTAGGTATTGAGAAAGGAAAACTCTGAACTAAGTTAGAATCAGTTTGCCCTTTTAGAGCCTATGGGCCACACTTGCGCTACTAGCGGTTGGTCTCACACATTGGGGAGAAAAGTACAATCGACTTTCACTGCCAAAGTTGGATTTATCACGTTGAAAGGCACAGTCCAATCCAATACCACTCTCATCCAATCAGCTCTTATTTTCACGCCAGAGTAGGCTACTTGCAGGCAGATTTTTAGAAGATGGCGACTGCGGAACCGGTGAGTAAACGTCTTACCTTTGGGACATTGTTAAAGATTGTACTGAAATCTGTGTGTGTTTTTCTGTTATAGCATGGTGGTGAATGACCACCACAACCATAAATATATCCCCGCTTGATTGTTAAGTAGCCTAATATAGGAATGGCTTGAACGTGAATACTTTTTTGGGGAGGCGTAAAGCTCTTCGTAGACTTGGACTATGTTGTCATCATTCGTAGTATGGAAAGCTGACAGTAACGTTAGGTATGTGTAGCAAGAGAATTTCGGGTCAGGTGTAGAGAATATTTTCAGTGGAAGAGTTGTTCATCTGAGCCTAGCTTGGAACGTATATTAGGTAGCTATTGGGCTATTCAAAATAACAGTTTGTTAAGTAACGTAACGCCTACCAGCTAGCTAGCGTGTGTGCGTGCTAGTCTGTTCTGTTCTTGTGTATGTCAACCCTGATGTCAACAGATGTGTCATTTTGTCAGTGATATGGCTAGCTATTGAGTTATCTAAGTTTGCTAGTACGATTGAATATATTTTGGTTTTGGAGTTGAAATAGCCAACTTCTGTTATCCAATAGTAAGTTAAGCTCACGGTTGGCTCAAAGCAGGTTAACGCGGCATATTTGAAACGTTCAGTTTTGCAAATCTATTTAAATTTCTGCTCCTATAAGTACGTTAACGTGAAGTTACAGGTAGCTGCTAGGCCCTATCTTTCCAGCCTACCCTAACATGTCAAGTCTTTACCTTTCAATCTGGCATAGGTAATGTACCCTACTAATGTAAACGGCCGCATTTTTTATTGATACATTTGATGAAGTGGCGCAAATACTGTAATGTTGTAACGTAAGCACACGCAGCTAAGACATTCACTGATAAATATCCTTTCACGTCATAGGCCTACTATGAAATTGTAACTTCTTGCACATTGAGTCAGTGTAAGGCACTGATAACTATCACACCACACGAAAACGCCGTGAAACTAGCAGCATCGCTTTATTATTCGATCATTCATTATTCAGACTGCTCTTGGAGTCTTGATGATGCAGCAAAAACTGCTCAGGTTTGTCCTAAGCCAAATTGCTCTACTTACTACTCCTACCCTTTTAGGTCTATGCTCCTACCCACTACTTCATCTGTTGCTGCGCCTTAGTGAAATTTGATGACGTAGAACAGGTGCCTGCCTCTGAGGAGATTCATGTTATGCGAGTTAAATCGCAGAGAGGGTTAAAGCGGAGCAATGAAGGGTCTTTGGTTATAGCCAGCTCACTGTTGTACACTGCAAGAGAGACACACCCATTAGTTACTCATAAGGAAAGTACACTTTCACCAGCATGGCCTTTTTCACAGGAACCCATTTCTAATCCTTCAAATTCCGAGGAAGAGAAAAGTGAAACAACTGGACAAGAAGTTGTTCTAAATCCTGAAGAGAAAAGTGAAACAACTGGACAAGAAGTTGTTCTAAGTCCTGAAGATTACATCAAGCATCCCCTACAGAACAGGTAATGTCGGCTACCTCTCATTTGAATGTAGCAAACCACTTAGCACACACGTCTCTCTGTCTTGTTTATCCTTGAGTGTTCTTCAGTAGGCTACATGTATTTTCGTACATTACTTGATAAAAAAAAGACTAGTTTTGAGCTATAGCAAACTTTCTGCTGGAATTCATGTACACTTACAAAGATGCCTCTTCACAGGGTAAGGGACTGGTTTTGTTTTCAAATAAGTGTGGTGTTTTTTGTAATCTACTGAGAAGTTTTTTTTGTTTTGTTTCCCCAACAGATGGGCTCTTTGGTTCTTCAAAAATGACAAAAGCAAAACATGGCAAGCCAACCTGCGTCTCATCTCAAAGTTCGACACAGTGGAAGATTTCTGGGCGTAAGTTTAGGGCTTGTAAAGTGTCTAAACTTCAAGTTCTTACTTAAATTTCATCAAGGTTTCCCTAGGGTACCATATCCATCACCTCCTGTTTTGAAATTCAAATATGTTCTATCCCTTACAAGAGCACAATTTATTAACCTCTTAGTCCTATTTTCCACACCAGTGTTTTACAAAGTATGGGCCGGCAAGGAATTGTAGGTGAGCCGCAAGATAGGTAGCCTAAATTACTTTATTAAAGCAGCACTAAAGAAGATTTGCTCTCGGCTTTCCCCTGTGGTAGAGAAGTGCAATGATAAACAAACTAAATATAAATATAAGCAACAAAGTATGAACATAAATCTGATATAGAGGGAATGCACCAGCAGCAGTCTGAAAAAAAAAGATTTCTGAAATCCTTGCATAACAGCTCTTTTCTGTTTCGATTTCGGAACTAGGTCGGTAATCACCTATAGAGGGCCACTCAGACAATGGCACCAACACCATTTTTACATGCAAGGATTATTCTTATTGAGTCCTCTCAATCTCCAACATGCAGCAGATCTAACTTGAACGTTACTTGCTGCACTTAATTGGGCATCTTGAGTCCACACGAGTGAGATAGAGAAAGAATGGCAGGTTCCAGCTGTCTTCTCCTTTTGTAATATAAGAAGCTTCTGAAAGGCAACGGAGACGAGGCTTGACAGGAGGTTGCAGAGTTAGTTATCATCTGTCAGAAGTGTGCCTCTGCTCTGCTTATGTTTGTAGTAGACGACTTCACACTATGCCATATTTTCACTTGATGGCCTTGTAGACTATAATGTGCCTCAGGTGTTTGTGGCCTCTTCTGTGCAACCGTGTCCATGGTAACACATGTAATTCAACTGTGCGTCCTTCATTTCATCTGTGTCTGAGGGACATTACAATAAGCTAATTAACGCTTGCTTTCTGAGTCACTGGCGGTGGACTCACGGCTGACCGTTCTGCGCTTGTGTCTCTTTTTCAGCCTGTATAATCACATTCAGCTGTCAAGCAATCTGATGTCGGGCTGCGACTACTCCCTCTTTAAGGTAAGAGTGATTATGTGGACAGGGAATGTTTTCCGCAGAACAGAAACATAACAGACCAGAGTAGAATGGATATTCCAGTGGCCAGCAGTGTTTGAGCCCATGTCACACTGTCGGGGGTAGGGGAGGGGAGAGGGCAGTATGTTATCTCATGGTAATCTTGGTGACATGTCTTGGCCTAAATTAGATCAGTCCATGACCATTGAATAAATTGGAATTGTGTAAAAACGACAGGATTTACATGGTACACACAGTAGTTGTTCTCCAATATTGTCACAAACAATAACATTAGGGGGTATGTACACAGAACACATGTGTGCTCATGTTCTATTTCTGTAGTTTTTCCCTGCCCTCTTAAAACCTAATTAGTTTTTCCCACTTAGCCTTGTATTGCGACAAAATTACCAAATTACTGTTTGTATGTAACTGTTTTTGGGGCATACCTCATGCAAGACTTTTAAAGCCTAACTAAAGGTCAGGTTTTAGGTTTCTGACCTAGCCAGGTCAATGCAACCCCCTGCTAAGTAAGCAAGGCAACACTGATGTCATGTGGAACAAGTTTTAACCAATCAGCGGCCAATTGAAGGCAGACACTTTTGCCACAGGCAACAAACTAACGTGCTCATCTCGCACCATATGATCCCTGGCTGTATGGCATTGTTGCCGTAGTAAACGGCCTGTGAGGTTAGTGATGTGACAGCTTTTAGGACTGTGAAAAAGATTTCTAAGCAACTGCACAGTCACAGTGCCAAGACGCTTTTCAGAATCCAGCTGGCACACACTGTCATAAAGGAGGTTGTCATAAAGGCAGCAAGCCTCTGCACAAACCTATTTTTTTCCCAATTATTTATTGTACATACTGAATACCCCATTTGGAAGACGGCACATGTTAACCAGGAAACTGGCTCTTTTGAAAAATGGCTTTTGTGTTAAAAAAAATGTTCAAGGTGATGAAGGATTATTGCGTAATATGGGTTTCACACTAAAAAGCTTTACATCGTTGGGTGCTAGGCATCTCTGCCTGTTTTTGTTTTGTTGTGCATGTATGCATTTCCATATTCTTCACACCTGAAAACAGTTGTATTACTCACACACTCAGTAAGGAATTTGAAAAGGACTAGTCTTTGTGGACGCGACGAGGGCTCTGCCTGGACACATGGAGAAGGCTAGCACTGCTCCAGAAGAAGCAGGGTGTTCAGTTCACTATAATGGAAGTGCTTCTAGGCAAGTCTGTCCCTTTAGCTGCTGCCTCTGGGCACTTCTCTCAGACATGCAAGACCAGAGGTGCATTCAAATTCGCGAACATAGGCAAACGTTTGCAAACAGTTTTCCGTTAGCCGAGTTTCTGGCGAACGTTTGCAAACAGTGGAACTGGACGAAGGCAATAATGCAAAATCTGTTAGAATTGAATGACATCAAATCGTTCAAATTTAACTCTTCAAAGAAAACCTGTTCACCACGAACGTTGGCCTAATTTGAACGCACCTCGGGTCTAAAGGAGTAGAGACGGAGAGGCCTGTTGGGAAGATGGATGTAGGCCATGACTAGGGCCCCTACTATTTTCTCTTTATATGCTTCCCCTAGGTTCTGTAATTAGAAAACATGGCATTAATTTCCATTCTTATGCAGATGATACCCAATTATATATTTCCATAAAGCCCGATGAACCAACCCCGTTAGCCAAACTCAACACATGTCTGAGAAAAATTTGGATGACTAATAATTTCCTGCTATTGAACTCAGATAAAACAAAAGTTATGGTTTTAGGTCCTAAAAAGATTAGGGACATCCTATCCACATCACAAGTGATCTCTCATTGACCTCATCCACAAGTGTTAAACATCTAGGAGTTATAATTGATCAAGAACTTCTACTCAATAGTCACATAAAGCAGATCACAGAAACTTCATTTTTCCATTTAAGGAACATTTCAAAGATAAGGAAGTCCTTATCCAGAGGCTGAAAATTAACCCACGCTTTTGTCACTTCCAGGCTATATGCCGGCTGCAATAATACCTGTCTAAAAAGCTTACAGTTTATACAAAACGCAGCTGCTCGCACACTCACTAGGACCAAAAACATATTTCCCCCATCCTAGCATCTCTATATTGGTTACCTGTTAAAAGTCGCATTGACTTCAAAATTCTACTTCTAACATACAAAGCCATAAATGGTAGGGCACCCGAATATAAAGATCTTCTAGTCCCATATAATCCACCTAGACCCTTACGATCACAAAATACTGGACTTCTTGTAACTCCAAGAAGTTCAAAAACTACAGTAGGAGGCAGAGCTTTTTGTTACCGCGCTCCTCTCCTCTGGAATAATCTTCCTCCCTCAATTTGATTAGCAGACACCCTCCCCATTTTTAAGTCTAGGCTTGAAACACTTTAGTGCTTCCCATAGTTAAGTATGGTGCAGTGTGGAACTTCAACCACTTCAGGGTCTTATTGGAACGGACCACCTCTGCTGTGGGTTTGTGTGACTGATGCCCCAGTCATGCGTCCCATGGTGGCTACTGACCACACCTGTGCTGGTGCTTTATTTCTCTTCCCCTTCCCCTATACCTCACCTAACCATTACCAGTCATCAGCCATCTTTATGCCTGGCCCTCATCACACATGAAGTCCCATCCCTCTGAGTACCATTGCCATCGTCATCCCTATGACTGCCCTACCATCGCCTGCTGTGGTTCCCTGCCCGGATCCCTGGCCCATGCATCCTAGCGACCCATTGCCTTCCGAAATTACTAATGGATTTCTAATGGACAATCTATTCCGTACACTGAACTATTTGAACCTTCTGATACAACAAATGCCTTTACTCTACTGTAACTGACCCTAGGCAGATGGGTTGGGCCCTTGAGTCGTGGATCTGTCTGAGGTTTCTTCCTATATGTATCTCCAATTCTAGGGTGTTTTTCCTTGCCCCTGTTACTCATGGGCTCTCTTTGAATGTTTAACACTCTGTAAAGCGCCATGAGACATGTGTAATGTTTTGGCGCTCTATACTGTAGGTAAAATTAAATTGAAATTGAAATGTAGAATGGTAGCTGTGGCCCTGACCTCTGACCCTGCGTGCAGGATGGTATTGAGCCCATGTGGGAGGACGAGCGGAACAAGCGCGGTGGCCGCTGGCTCATCACACTGTCCAAACAGCAGCGACGCCAAGACCTGGACCGCTTCTGGCTGGAGACGGTGAGTGGACACACACACACACACACACACACCTAGACACACACACGTGCAAAGATGCACACACACACGTGCTAAGACTCACACACACAAACACGTACACACACACACAGACGCACGTACGTAGGCACACAAGCAGATGCCTACTATAAAGCCTTACAGATGAGACATGAGTCTCATACGAATACAACATACTCATTTTGGCAAGTAGTCAGTATTGGTTTAACCTACATACATACACAGCACACATACTCCTTTCACTCACATTTGACCATGAGGAGGCATGAATGGGTCCTTTATATTTACATACCTTCAACCCCGCTCTTTCTCTCACTTCTTTCTATCCATTCTCTCACTCACTCTCTTTTTCACTCTCACACACACATGCTTGCTTGCAGTGGAACATAGGCTGGTGCAGTACAAGTCATGGCAGTAGCAGAGGTCTTGCTAAAACCGAAATGATAATCATTGAACTGGAAGATTAGCTGTCTTTGACCAGACAGAGAAGTTCACAGCTGACTTTGTTTGCTCTGTGTGTCCCTCATCAGCTCCTGTGCCTGGTCGGCGAGGCCTTCGATGACCACAGTGATGATGTATGTGGAGCAGTGGTCAATATCAGAACAAAAGGAGACAAGATTGCAATCTGGACGATGGACTATGAGAATAAGGATGCAGTGACACACATAGGGTAAGTTCAGACCGATGAGGAGAGTCTGAGCAGTGACACACAGCCCAATCCCGAAGTCTGGACTCACAGTCTCACAGACTTTGGTGTGCGTTCTTGCGAAATTCGTAAGGGCTTAGGGCTGTCCCAATGTCGACTTTCATAGGGCGTGAGGGTTTGAGTACACGCTTACTGAACCCTTTCAGTGAGTCTGCATCGGTGTTAAAAGTGTTGTGACATTTACCACGGAGACCATAGAAAAATCCGAAAATTACAAAGGTAAACAACAGCACGATGCATGTACTGTACATGGTGCAAGTGTCAGCAATGTTTTTGTTGTTAAACATCGGCAAGGCTCCTGCCTCATTTATACCTATCCGAGCCCATGTGGCCTCAAACACTCACTCACTTAGCACCTGAGATCAATTAAGTCTCTGAGTCTTATAGTGCATCGGACCGTCGGAAAATCTGACTTCCGATAGGGGAAAAATTACTTGAACACAAAGTCGGGTTGGATTTTTTACTCGGAGACTCGTGTGGAAGTTTTGTGCCCCGAGGTGTCCGACTTGACGTCACTATCATCTTCTCCAACCACGACGGCCTCCCTTACAACAACACGAGGTGAATTTCACTGTCATTTCAAATAGGCAAGGTAATTTGTCACGAAATTAACAATACAGATAGAAACACTCGCCCTAGACATTTTCCTTCTTGCTCAACCATAGTAAGCACTTCTAATAACGTATTTAATAACGCGACCACACTTTTAATGAGCACAGAGGGTCTGAACAGTGACCCACACATTCCTAAAGGCTATCTTAAAATAAATTGTATCTGACAATGTAGCCTACGTTCTCAATCAGGGTGTAGCCCAAAGCCTGATACAAAACACACAAGTACAGTATATCAAAAATATTATCAAATTATCAAACAATTGTTTGTTTGTTTGTTTGTTTGATATAATTGAAGCCTGCGTTTTTGTAGTGTTAGTTTGGATGATTAGTACCCTGGTGATGATCAGTGACCCTTCCCTCCCTCTGTTTCCCCCCTCAGGAGAGTGTATAAGGAGAGGCTGGGCGTCCCTGCTAAAGTCATCATTGGGTACCAGTCCCACGCAGACACTGCTACCAAGAGCGGCTCCACCACCAAAAACAAGTTTGTCGTCTGAGGAGCATCTGTCCTGCCATGCCATGCCAGGGACTTCTGGGTTCTGATCTTGAAGCATTTTTCACTTTCAGTTGAATTGATCATTTGTGCCAGAGAGCGAGCGAGAGAGCGCGAGAGTGAGAGCGCGTGTGTGTGTGTGTGTGTGTGTGTGTGTGTGTGTGTGTGTGTGTGTGTGTGTGTGTGTGTGTGTGTGTGTGTGTGTGTGTGTGTGTGTGTGTGTGTGTGTGTGTGTGTGTGTGTGTGTGTGTGTGTGTGTGTGTGTGTGTGTGTGTGTGTGTGTGTGTGTGTGTGTGTGTGTGTGTGTGTGTGTGTGTGTGTGTGTGTGTGTGTGTGTGTGTGTGTGCGTGCGCTCATGTGTGAACACAGACAGAATATGTTTGTGTCTCGGTTACATTGCCATAGTGTTCAAACAGAAACAGTGGCTTTATATGCCTTGAGCATAAGCCAGAGATAAACAATGGTGAGACTGGATGATGTAGACCGCAACAATAATAATAGTGATGATGATGAGGATAATAATAATAATGATATTATTAATAATGAGAAATAATGTCAAACCACAGCACTACATTTGAACAAAATAAATGTAATTATTTGAGAGAATTAAGATGAGAACAATGGTCTGGAGTACAAGGACAAGGAAAGGGTAGGAACTATGGCGACTGTTCTAGTCCCAGTATGAACAGATGTCTGAATGGGCTTAGAACCTAGAACGTACGTATTCCGGAAGGGGTGTTCCAAGTACGTGGTTTAGTGACAAACCTAAGTAAATTAACTCCGATAAAGTGGTAAACCTCTTACAACAAGAGCCCAGTGACATTGTTTTGTTAGGAGAATAAAGCTGTGCAGCTCTTCTATTAGGTTTACCACTTACTCTGAGCTAACTTGCCCAGGGCTGTCACAAAACCATGTACTTGGAATACCCCCCCTGAATGCACAAGAGGCGAAACTCCCCTCCCCTACATGTGTTTTTTACAGTACGAGAGCATATGGTTCAGGCCAACCTGTACAGTATCAAAACGGCATCAGCATTGTTGAACATGTATGTCCTAAATAAACAGAGAGTATGGTGCTCTTTCCTCTGTAGCGTGACCATAATCATGCTTCAGTATTGTGCTTTGTTGGGGGCCCTTACTCTAAACAAGTGTGCTTTTTGACTTTGATGCCTTTTTATTTGAGTTAAGCCTTTAGCCTAAGTTATTTTTTTTACTTGGCTGCTGGGACTATGGCTGACTTTTTCCTTCTTTGTTTTAAATGTCTTATTTTAGATTAGTTAAGATGCAGTGGTCCCTGCTGCTTCATTCTCCACCCCCTCTTTATTTTACTTTATTTTTTACTTGTTTGCAGGGTCATTTCAAGCTCTCAGCATTTCAGTTCATGGAAGTCATTTTGACTCTACACCTGTATATTTTGTAATATGTTTGTTTATTTGTTTGTTTTTATTTTTGTTGTATCTCTGGGTTTAGTTTGTTGTTTACATTCCCAGCTCTCTCTGTGTGTGTGTGTGTGTGTGTGTGTGTGTGTGTGTGTGTGTGTGTGTGTGTGTGTGTTGAGAAGCCTATTGGGTTGGAACCTGGGGGCGTGGAGACTGAACACCCCCTTGGCCCAGCTCCTGTTGATGTACAAAACTTTGAATGTAAATAAATTTGTACAGTGTTAGTTATCTGTGTGTATTCTTTCCTGACACACTCAATGGCCCAACTGTCTATACTCTAGTCTTTGCACCTTTGACGGTTCTTGACTGTTTGTGAGGACCTATGCGACTACAAATGTGAAGTTGATGTATGTGCTGTTAATGGATTGTAATGGATGTTCGTGTGGGGTAGCAACTGGTTAGATTCTCATAAACTCTCAAGTTGTTGTTGCCCATGCTCTCATAATGCCAAGAACCATTTCAATTGAAATTTCCAACACTCATTTCACAGCAATTTATAGACTGTTCTTTTTATATATAACCTGTTTGTAAAGATCAAATGAAAACACCTTTTATGCCACTGATCCCAAAATGGCAGGCTGAGGGAAAGTGTACATTGGCTTGCAAAACTATTAAACCCCCTCAAAGTCACCACCATTTTCTGGTTTACTATGGTACCTGCTAGCCTGAGAGCCAGCCCAAATGTAACCCTCTTCACAACATTAAAGGCCAGAGAGATTCATGTCAAGCTAGATACTTGCCCATATTTTCCCAAACACCATTTTCATCTCTTCATCTATTTTCAACACCTGTGGTGTATATCAGGCTTACTGAAGCCTGTCACATGTAGTGACTCACTGTGAGAGAGAATGGTTACGTGGCTGCTGAAATGAAAAATGTGTGATATAAGTACAGGGGGTTGAATACTTTTCTTTGATTTGTTTCTGATTGCAGACAGATAATATTTGTTTTTAAGGTGGTTGAATCTTTTGTAAGGAACTGTACACATACTTTAACTTTAATTGATTTAAAACATATTTATTTAATGTGAAAACAATAGGCTTACATCTTAGAATTCAGAGAGGCTACGTAATATTTAATGTGTGTACTTTCATAGAGCTCCTTTAATCTCTTAAGAAATCATCAAACTGAGCCAAGCTTGCAAGGATCAATATTTTCTTTTTCATGCATCTCTAAAATGAAACCAGTGTGAGCCTCTGATCAATGAACATTTCCACCCAGAAGGGAGCAGGAACGCTGCACTCATATGCTTTGATCTCCAACATGGTTCTACAATTACTGTTAAATTATGTTTGATTACCACATTGATTTAGACTAAAAACTATAATCCCCATGACAGAGACAGATCACTTGAGCCTATTCACCACATGAATTTAAGAATTTCATACCACAATTTTTAAACATAACATGGATACTTGAATAAATAAATCTGTTTACATAAATGTATTGTCATGACTGCTTTGACCGACGTTGAGTTTATGCTTATACCTTTCAACGATGGTTCCACAGCTGTTCGATGTAATGTCCTATAAAGCTTGCGTGCCGTAGCCTTCTATAATTGTGTGGATAGCACATAGTATAGATTCACACCTAATCCTTGAGTGTAATCCTCACCAGAAAATCTCACCAGATGATGGCTTCATTACCAGGAGCCATCCTGGGTTTTCTCCACTAGAGGGCAGTATAGCTCCAGGTGTGGCAGCGTCAGATCTCTGTGTGCTGTGCACTGCTTGCGTTGACTCAGTTCCCCCCTCTAGCTTTAGGACTCTGATCCGGCAGACTCCATAGGAATGACACTGGGGAGGTAGATATCTGTAAATAGCAGCTGTGTCTTTCTCCTTCCTGTGTTCCCCCACCCCACCCCCTTGTATCCACTTTCCCCACAATGCCTCTGGCAACTGTCAACTTTCAGGTGTACGATACTCAAGTGGCAGCAAGAGAGAGGAGCGACCCTATGAAGCTATTCTACCGACGCTGTTGTTGTTGCTCTTTTTCTTTTCTGTCTGACACTCTCGGCGAGCTTGGCTCTGTCTCTCTGGTCCTCTCCACCCCTCTCTGTGGTGAACACATTGTGCTGTAATCTCAGTTCAGCTTGTCCTGAAGAGGAGGAGATGTGTTCCTCTCTCTCTAGGGCCCAATTACGGCTTTGTCCAGCGCTGCTGTGCTAGAGCACACACAGCTTTTCCAGGTGTACTTTTGCGTAAAGGAGAGTGCATGCGTGGAGCGAGTAACATTTGATCTTGCACTTTGATCTCGCCCCATTGTAGTCATGTGCCTGAGAGAGATGAAAGACAGAGCTATTTCATCTGAGGAATAAAGGTCACCAATCATAGACGGAATGAACGAGTAGTACACGGGAGAGGGGGAGCGGATGGCTCCTTTACATCCAAATCCCATAGCACTCTTTTCAACCTCTCCTCCTCTTCACCTCCCCACCCTCCCCCTTTTCAATTTCTGCACCTCTCCCTCTCCCTTCGCATTTCTCTCCTTTTTGCTACTTACTTCTCTCTCTCTTCCCATCCCTCTCTCTCTCTTCCACATGAAGAATACATTTACCTGACACATTTACACAGCGGTAAGGGTGTCTGTGGCACTCAAAGAAGTGGGAGAGAGGGGGAGAGGGAGCGAGAGACAGAGACACAGAGGGGGAGAGTGAAGGAAAGAAAGATCGAATCAGTTGAGACAAATCCCCAGCAATTAAGCAGTGGCATGATGAGCGCTTCGTCCTTTTCTGTGCAGGAAAATGCTACAAGGGAGAGAGAAGAGAGGGAGAGACAGAGAAAGAGAGAAGAGAGAGAGAGCAGTACCTCCATCCCTCTCCTCCCCCCCCCCCCCCGCTGTATGAAACCCACTTCATTTCCCCCAGAAGCCTCGCTCATCATCCATCCCTCGCCTCCACTACCTGCGCTAGAGCTTCTTGACCCAGTTTTCTGGCCTCAGCCGTGCCGTCCAAAACTCGCGGGTGACTGCTTAACCAACCCACCCCCCCCCCCCCCCCACAACACACACTCACACTCACACACACCCCACCCTACCCCGACTGCCACTGAGCGGCCAATTGTAAAGTGCGTCATTGGCGCAGCTGAAAGCATCTTTTGTGCTGGTGGAGGGGTTGGTGGGTGGAGGGGGGGATGAGTCAGAGAGGGAAGGGAACGAGGGAGGAAGGAAGGAAGTGAAGTGAAGGAGGAGGAGAAGGAGAATGAGAGCAGAAAATGAATAAGGCAGAGACTGGGATGAGAGAAATGTTTTCGATGCCCGGCCACGGCAGGCTTAAGCTCCTCAGCTCCTTGGTCCAGCTCTCACCTGTCACCCGCTGACAACCGTGACCACACACACACAAACACACGCACACACACGCACACACACGCACACACACACATAAACTGACACATATGCCCACAGATATGCACACACACAAAGAAAGGCACACACAGACGCACATGCACATAAAAGCAAGTCACACACACTCAAACGGACATCCAGTGGAACAAACAAACAGACACTAGCACGCAACAGTTTTCTCTCTCTCTCTCTCTCTCGAACACACACACACACACACACACACACACACACACACACACACACACACACACACACACACACACACACACACACACAGTCACACACGTGCAGTGGATGGAAATGTTCTGACTCTGAGCCGAGTCACTGCAGGGTTCTCATATCCAATCCTCTCTCTCTACAGTGAGCTATCTTCAATAGCATCAACCCCATGTCGTTTAAGTGTAGGAGTCTAACAGCCATTCTAATGTTGTGCTGATAAGGGTGTTATCAAGTCCCAGAGACAGATAGGCGGGTGTAAATGGGGGTAGTCTGGCCTCAGGCCTTAATGTCTGTCCTTAATTACTCTCACATTCTTCAGCTCAGAAAGCCTGTCTCTTGGGTTATCAGAATCGGCTCTGAAAAGAAGATGTTGGACACCAGGTGTTCATGCAGTTTTTGGTGAGTTTTCCGGTGTCTTCATTATCAAAGGAGCCAAGAGGTCTTTCTAGTGAGTAGAAAGCAATTAATGGGTGGAGCGCGTGCTCACCCTGGGTGGTCATCGTATTTGTGTTAGTTGTGTAGTACTTTGCATAAAACAATCCAGAGCGTCCTGAGTGCCAGCAGATCTCCCTTCCCTGTCAGAACACAGGGCAGCACAACCCGACCCCCCCCCCCCACCTCGGCCCCCTTCTGCCCCCCTCATTTTTGATCAATGGTGACGGTGACACCTCCTCCATTACAACAGAAGCCCCATCGCAGATGGAGCTCCCCGAGCTGGGGCCTTTACCAGAGAGTGGCCAGAGAGCATGGGGTTTAATTGCGTGTCTTCCATTGTGGCGTATTGATTTCAAGGGCCTGTAATTCCCGATTGTGACAATGGTCAGTGAGATTAGGGATAAAAGTGGCAACCTGGTCTTTTAGCTGGGTAATGGGGGGAGAGAGAGCGTGTTAATTGTCCGGGACGGCTGAAAGTAAATTAATTATTGATCGCTTTCTGCACTTCTATGCTGTACTTACATACCCTTACAAATCCCTTTATCTTCCCTGGGCGTAAGTACATTTCCTCTTTCCCCATAATTATGCAGGGGCTGCTGCGTGTGGCTAAACAACTCATTAGACCCCTAAGAGTGGTTTGTGTTGGGAGCTGGCGTGTGTGTGTGTGTGTGTGTGTGTGTGTGTGTGTGTGTGTGTGTGTGTGTGTGTGTGTGTGTGTGTGTGTGTGTGTGTGTGTGTGTGAGTGTGTGTGTGGGATTCTCATGGAGTGAGTGAGGAGCGGGAGGGAGAGATCTTGCATGTCTATGTGTGTGTTAGAGAGAGACAGAGAGAGAAAGAGAGTTTGTGTCTGTGGATTTTTAGAGGTGAGCGAGAGAGTTTTGTGTGTACTGCACATGTGTGTGTGTGTGTGTGTGTGTGTGTGTGTGAATGTGTTTGTGTGTATCTGTGTATAT
>NC_085004.1:5385890-5403390 GCF_963854185.1 Sardina pilchardus
GACTCCACTAGGTTCCATGCACACACGCCATATGCTATTGGTAACCCAGGAAGACTGCTGGTGTGAAGGAAGGTGGTGGGTTGATGCCTACAGCTGGAGCAGGTAAGCTGGGTGTAAATGACATGATACATGAATCTGTTGCTATAGGCTTAGAATGAGGGTATTAAAAAAAAACTTCCTATTCAATGTCAGCCCAGTCGCTTTGGTAGAAGCCATTATACAATAGCAAATAGAGGGACATCTCAGATCATAACCAAGTGCCTAACCAGCGAATGCTGATAATGGAAAAGCAAAAGGAAACTCCCAGAATTTTTTGTTTTGATGATTTAGAATTCCCAGTCGGGTTCCAAAAAGAGGAATAATCAATAACCAATAACAATGGTCTTCTTGATCTGATACCTTTTACCTCCACAAAGTCTTCCGGTGTAGTTCCACACCATCCCCTCTCTGAGCTGAGAGACTGGCGCCTTCCATCTGCATGTGTTTGTGGACTGATGACAGAAAATCTCATCTCAGATCAGACGCCATAACAGTGTAATACACGGTCATTTGTCTCTGCTGTGTGCCGAGATACAGCCTCCCTTTTTCCATTTCCCTGCCTTGCCCCCCTCCCCCTCCACACACACACAGCAGCAGCACCACCACTAAGCCTCTTCTCTGCCCCACTCACCATGCAGATTACAGAGATTGCACTCTCCGATAGCACCTATACATATAAATGGCGGTGTCATTACGACAATGCTGGTGTTTTCTACATTCACTCCACATTTTCTCCAACACCCATCAATACCGTGTGCTCAGCTGTGTCTGTGCATGTCTCTGTGTATGTGTGTGTGTGTGTGTGTGTGTGTGTGTGTGTGTGTGTGTGTGTGTGTGTGTGTGTGTGTGTGTGTGAGTAAGTGTGTGTGTGAGAGAGAGAGAGATTGTGTGAGTGTGTGTGTGTGTGTGAGAGAGAGAAAGAGTGAGTAAGTAAGAGAGAGTGTGTGTGCGTGCGTGCGGTGCGTGCGTGTGTGTGTGCGTGCGTGCGTGCACCCATGTGTGCATGTGTGCATGTTTGCACATGCTCTCAAGCAAGTGTGTGTGGTGCATATGTGCGTGTGTACACCTGTGGTGTGAGTGTGTGTGCTGTTAGACCACCCATCTTCAATGAAATCTGCACATAAAAAGCACTCTATCATTATTGCTTTGTTTCAAAAAGACTGCAGATTTGCCACCTCAATCCAGGCCTCTGACTTAACGCTGCATCACATCAGCTGTAGGAGCTACAGTACAGTATATAAGAGCCTGCTACAAGCTGTTTGCTGAGCCTGCCAGTCAAGACCTAATCTCATCCTCAGCTCTTTTCTTTCATTCTCTGGGAATGTTACGTCTTGATTTGGACATTTTACTCAGTATTCTCAGCTCCCACCTTTGGATTTGAGAGGGGACTGTATGTGTTTGTGTGTGTGTGTGTGTGTGTGTGTGTGTGTGTGTGTGTGTTTCCATGCACGGGTGTGTGCCTGTGCGTGCGTGTGTGCATGCTTGTGTATGTTTGCCTGCAGGTTTGCAGGTGAGTTCATACCTTTGGTGTGTGTGTGTGTGTGTGTGTGTGTGTTTGAATCTCTGCCTTTCCATTACATGACACATCAATCATTCAGAAGTCCCTGAGTTTGGGCCAGATACAGCTCCTTTCCATATTTAATGATGCCTTCCTCCCCAAATACCAGCCTCTAACACTGCACACTCCGTACTCATAGACCTCACTGAAGGCTTGTCTCTGAACATTTGAGAGTGTGTGTGTGTGTGTGTGTGTGTGTGTGGTGGGGGAACAGTTATTTTCTGGGACCTTTTCTGGGACAACTCTCCCCCTCCAGAAGCCAGCGTGATTTGTCACAAAAACAAGAACAGTAGCATGCCAAACAATTACAAGCATGCCAACTCCATACTTAGCCAGTCATAAATATCGCATCTTTTTTACTATTCTATTCTCACATGTATTTATGTCATATACTGTATGTGCTATAGGTCTGTGCCTCTGAGCTTTGATTGTGCTGGCGTGGAGTGGAAAGTGCACGGTCATCTCTATATAGTAGTCCAGAGTGGCCGCCGGCTGCTTTGTACTGAAGATTACATGGAAGAGAGACTAGAGACGAGATGATTAGTGAAGCTGACGATTCCAGAGGAGGATGAATACTGCCTGTCAGGATTGTTGAAGGTCGTGGGAGATTGAATGCATTGCCAAGGGGCTCCAGTGCCTGCTTTGTGTGGGGACATTGGGCTTACATACCGTCCTCTGCGCATGTATGCGAGTGTGTGCGTGTGTGTGTGTGTGTGTGTGAGTGTGTGTTTGTGTGTGTGTGTGTGTGTGTGTGTGTGTGTGTGTGTGTGTGTGTGTGTATGTGTGTGTGAGAGAGAGATTGTCTGTGTGTGGGCCATATTGTATAATGTAGATGGCAGTTCATATGAGCTTACAGAAATTCTTAGGACATCATTTATATTGTTATAATATGTTATGTTCTCATTGTTATTCATGATTTAATTCGTATTAGCATAAAGTGCTTGATGCATATTATGATGATTTATAATGAAGTAATTGATTTATTTTGATTTGGTTAAGCAATAGTTTGCCTGAGCAATAGAGACACATGACACGTCCTGGTCTTCACATATACAGTATGACTGTAGTAGCTGCTCTAGAATGGAATGTCTCTATGTACAGTACAGGATGTAGTGATGTAGCCAGAGCCATATAAAGAGAGAGTTGCGACAACCCGGGTACAGAAAATTCGGTTTGTGACGTGGTTCGTGTAACTTCAAGTAGTTCAAATAGTTCCCGGAAGCGATTTTGACTGTTCGTTAGAATCATAAAATAACCGTCTTTTACTGTCTGTTAACGAGTGTTCGATCCTAACTTCCGAGAACTATTGTTGAGAAAATATGGAACATTAGCGTCAATGGAGTTGTCGCAACTCTCTCTTTATATGGCTCTGGATGTAGCCATCTGGGTTTTGACCGCAGCAAGCACATCATTGTTCAGAATATTTTACTTGCATATCCTCATGGAAAAGAAAAAAACAAACATTGCTAGTCACTCTGGATGAAAGTGTCTGGTGAATACCAGTCAACAACTTTAATCACCCTCTATTGCATGGTGTTTCATTTATCTTATGTTTCTAATTGGTAGTAACACAAAACCTATATTTTACTATTTCTATTTGAAAAAGGGGATTTAAATTTTGATTAAAAAAAGTAATTGTTTGGTCACATGACTAGGATATATTGTTAATACTTCTATTTATACAGAGAGGCACCTAGGTGACCACCACCACCTATGGGCTACTCTGGGTGGTCAAAATTCTGAATCTAGGCATAATGTCTTTGAGGAAAAAAAAGAACTCCAGTCACTCATCCTGCCTCTTTGGCTACAGCTTTAGCACCTGAGGCCCAAAGTTCAAGGGCAAATGGGGTGACCCTTCTCTCCTCACTATAAATGGTGTAATAAGTGGGCTGGCTTGCTGTGGAGCCATCCAAGGCGTGCCCAGTGTGTACCTGTTGTATAAACCGCACTAGAGAACCCTTGGTAAGGTTGACCCTTGAATGTGGGACCCCAAATATGATTTAGGCATGGCTTTAGAGGGTCGGAGAAGTCTGTCGGTGTATGTGAATGATACCTACAGTATGTCTCTCTGTGTGCACAGTATGGATTTGCACACTTTCTGAAGGGGAGGGCTCTCTGACAGTGCGGTCTCACTACAGTTGAATATGACCTATGACTGCAATAGAACCCTATGAATTTGGGGAATGAAAGTCATCCAAATGAAATGCAGTAATTGAAATGATGACATTCTTTAATATAAACTTTGGTTTCGATCACAACAATTACGTTATGGCCCTAAGGAAGGCTATATATTTCTAAGGTGGACTACACTATGGCAATTTTACCATGATACAGTTAAATCTGTATTATGTTAGGTTTACAACTAAATGTATCAGAGCATACCTAATGTAAGCTTAATTAGATCCATTTCTAAAATATTTATAATGAAATAAAAAATACGTTTTTAAAGAAAAATGGGATTTTGTAGCATTTTCCACGACTGCACATTGTTGCAAATTACCAATTACCCCCCCCCCCCCCCCCTTTAAAAAAAAAAAAAAAAAAAAACATTACTTAAACCATTTTAAATAAGGAAAAAACATTAAAACATTTTTTAAAGTATAGGGTTAGATCATTTCATGTATTGGTAGAAAATGATAAGCTATTTGTGTGTGTGTGTGTGTGTGTGTGTGTGTGTGTGTGTGTGTGTGTGTGTGTGTGTGTATACAGTAGTGCATACAGCTGTGCCATGCTGCTGTAAAGCAGGTCCTTGTAGTTCACGTTGCCTGTAGTTTGTCCCTAAAGAATATGCGTAGCACTGTGGTTTCCTTCTTTCCATTCAGCTATCTACAGTATATGCTGCATGAACCTCCTCAACATCTGGAGCTAGTAGCCCATATCCTGAACAGCTGGAGCTCTCTCTCAAAGGCCACTGCACCACCAGTAGACAGGTGAGCCTTTTATTCCATATCTATTCTGAATGCTTTAATTCTACATTTTCAAATGTATTGAAAACGACACCGCTTGCATTGCTTCAGGTGTTGACACTATTTAGTTTAGTTTAAAAGACAAATAAAGTCAAATGTTGTGGTATGACATGTGGTATCATGTGCCTTTGATATTTTTGAAAGACCAGCATTTCTTACATAAAGAATTGAACCTGTAAAACCAACAATAGATGTTGAAATGCTTAAATCTGTTGGACCATGCAGAAAATGTGAATCCAATTTGCTTTCTAATTATTCTTGACTGGTATTGTGGAATATGTAATGGGTAGTAAAGGATAAGGAATGAGTGTGTGTTTGCACGTTTGTGTGTGTAGGCTTATATAATGTCTTTTTGCATGATCGTCCATACATTCGTAGGACATGCATGCATTTGAAAATCACATGTTTGTCACTTTGCATGTCTTCAGCATGCACCATTTCATGTCCTAGTAGATCACTTAGTGTGTGTGTGTGTGTGTGTGTGTGTGTGTGTGTGTGTGTGTGTGTGTGTGTGTGTGTGTCATGCATGAATTTGCATGAATTTTGTACAATTTGGAAAATTCTTGAGTGGTTCTTCACAATTGGCTGTTTCTGTGTATTAATTCATCCCAATACAAGAAGCCCTCTTTTGTGCTTGTGCATCTCTTCCATCCTTCCTCCAGGTGCTCTCATTCTCCTCTCTCCAAAACAACAACACACACGCTTCAAGTGCTGCTCATTGTGTCAGACAACCTGCATTTCTTTAACCCTTCCACTGCTGGGGTACTTTCACATACAGTATGCGCGTCTTCTGACTATCTTCATCTTCCTTGGCCATCTTACCCTCTTCACCTTGTACATTAAATATCTATGCATAATTCAGCTACTTTATCAGCTTTTACCGGCACGCATGTCACCCACAGCTAATTTTAGAGGGGGATGCTGCACCGTGAGTGTGATAAGCTGGGTTCTGTTCCAACACCTTTTTTCATTTGCTATTCTTCTCCCCTGTGTGTGTGCATTTGCATTTGTGAGTGAATGTGAGGGTGTGTGTGCATGTGTGTTTAGGGGCACGTGTGTGTGTGAGTGCACATTCCCACACTCCGTTGCAAGTGTGTGAGCTGTAATAGATAACACCAATATCTTGCCACAGGATAAGCAGTGGAGCCACAGTTGTCTCACTACTGGTGTAATGGTTCATCTCCTTCCAGCGTTTATTTCCGTGGCTGCCTCTCAACTCCGGAGTCGTTGTGTGGATTGTGTCCATGCCAGAAGTCCGATAAGGACAGGGAGCATGCATGCACACACACACACACACACACACACACACACACACACACACACTCATACACATAAGCAAGCACACACACACACACACACACACACACACACACACACACACACACACACACACACAAACAACAAACACACACACACACACACATACACACAAACACAAACACACGCGCACACACACACACACACACACACACACACACACACACACACACACATTTAATGTTGCTGCTGGGTCTCCTGAGCTGTACAGTATCGCTCCACAGCGTTAGCCTTGAGATACCCTCATAATCAGAGCCCCAGCTACAGCCCCACGTCACAGGGAGGAGGGAGAGCAACACACACTCACATCCACTCACACACACTCTCACCGCTTCAGCAAACATGGCCGTGCAGCAGGTGGAGCTGTGCCGTCGTCTGAGTCAGCGTGGCCATCTTCTCTCCTCGCTGACCGGCTTCATTTCTCTGAGCTTTTCATCTCTGAGCCGACCGATTGCACTCTTGTTTATCACATGCAATGTTTTATTAATTTCAGAGCCTAAAAAAAATATTGACCCCGGTATTTGTCCAGCCTAATCATGTTTGCCCTTTCCCCCCACTGGCTTGTAAATAATCCCAAATCAGTTTAATTAGAGGGAGGTGAATTTGCCTTTTCATCGTTCTAAGGCAGAGATGATAGTCAGCCGTTGGAATTGGTTTGCTGTTTTTCTTTTCATATTTATTTACTTTTTGTGTGTGTGTGTGTGTGTGTGTGTGTGTGTGTGGGGGGGGGGGGGGGTGGCTGAATTAGTGTAACCTTATTACTGCCTGGCGTGGTTGTGTAACCCTTCTGTTTATGTTTGGGGTGGAGGTGGGATGGGGATGGGGGGGGGGGAGGGTTGCGGTGAATGATTTGAGGTCAAGCAGAATCTGAACCTGTGTAACCAAAATAACAACAAACAAACAGCAAGCAAACACACACATCACAACAGGATGAGCCAGTGGGAAAGGGAGGGGAGGGGCTGTTGACTGAGGAAGCAGCAGTGGCCCACTGTATGCACAACACTGGAAACAGCCAAAACACCACTGCTGCTCACACAACAGCAGAGGAGATGCTGTCAACACACACACACACACACACACACACACACACACACACACACACACACACACACACGCACAAAGATGCTCCGGGGCTGGTGGAGTCATGCATAGAGGCAGAGGAATGTGAACAAGCCAGGAGCTACACACAGCACACACGCACACTCACTCACACACGCATACACACACACACACACACACACACATACACACACACACACACACACACACACACACACACACACACACAAAAACACACGCACGCACACAAAAACACACGCACGCACACACACACACACACACACACACACACACACACACACACACACACACACACACACACACACACACACACACACACACACACACACACACACACACACACAGCCGATTACAGACTCTGGATCAGAACTGCATCGATCTGTCGAGTGTCTGCCAGAGGCGTGAAGTCCCCCATGTTTTGAATTGCTCCATAGCTGTTCCATCAGAGCAGCCCTGCTCCTGGTGTTGGAGTGCTGTGCACTTATATCAACACTCCCTTCCTGTCCACGCACACAGGTGAAGAGATAAGCTGCTCTCTTTACCTTACTAATGATGTCAAGTGTGATCTGGTCACCGGCTAGATTATTAGCTGGTCATTGTTCTTATGTTCTGCTCACCTGAAGCTGAGTGATTAGCTTGAGCTTTTCACTGTTGCACTTGGTCATTAACTGTAGACCTTGTGTATGGATGGTTGGCTGAGAATAAAAAGTGATGATTACATCTATAATGCACTGGGCCTAAGGGAGATTGCAATATGGATGAGAGTTGACACGGTAACACAAGCAAATTGTAACAAGACAGGCAGTGAAGGGCTGGATCAATGGGCCAGTGGCGGAGCGTGGGCGTGGGAGTGAGACTGGCCTCAGTGCACAGGGAGAGATATGAATAATGAATCCGTGTGGTCAGCAGACGCCTCTAAAAACGGCACTTTTCAATTCAGCCCTTTCATGAGCTTTTGCAGCGGCTGCTGCGCTCGCAGGCACCTCTTGCTTTCTTTAAAATCAGAGCAAATCATCCTTCCTTCCACTGGAGCCTCTGCTGGAGGACTCGAAGTGTGGACTTTAGACAGGAACGATAGAGAGAGGAAATTCTTTTTAGACCCCCTAGCCCTGGAGGGATGACACCACAGCGCAAGAGACAAACGTCTCTGATATATTCTATAGGTTGGTCTCCACGCCCACCCGTCCGCCCGCCACTGCGGATTATCTCGTTTAGCGCTTCCGTTTTATTTATTTCATCAGCCACTACATCTGTGTCTGGGTGACAAATGAGGGCCCTCTCAGGCTCCAATGATACGTTATTAACATTTCATCATACCTAATGAAGGGGGTGATGGAGACTGTGTTGACAATAAATCAACTTCACCCCCCCCCCCCCCCCCCCTGTTCACGTGACATTGTCTTATTATTTCCACTTCTGTGCTTTCTGATGCCTAAATAAAATAAAATAAAATAAAATGAAATAAGACGAAGAGGGAGAGGAGTGAGACAGACAGAGAGACAGAGAGACAGAGAGAGAGAGGGGGGGGGTGCAGTGTAATGTATGGTTAGCTAAATGGAGAATCTACCACTGGCCCTGCCTTAGTGATTTAGGGGAGTTCCAAACACTTTGTCTGTGCAGGTCTCTCCGCTGGTCGGAAGTGTGCATTACTCTGGCGTCCAGAGGGAGATGTGGGCAGGTTTTATGGGGGAGGCTGGTGCCAATTGGAGAAGGTCAGTGCAAGAGCAATCGGGGAAAGTTAGCCGGACTGTCACCAAGTCTACCCACTGCTGGCCGGCTGGATTTATAGCGGCGAGGGGAAATTGTCACACCTATATGTTTCTCCTCTCTGGCTTCTGCTCTGTTTTTAGACTGCCCTGAAATCTTAGCTTCTTTATCACTTCCCTTTTCAGGGCATCGGAGGGTTAGCATACTGGCCGGCCAGCCAGCGTCCTCTCAGTCCACACACCAGCCAGTAAACACAGGACAAAGTGTTTGTCTTCTGCCTCCCCTCCTCCTTAATGATTATTGCACGTAGAAAGGACAGAGAAACATGTACAGAAATGTGTAACACGGGATGACTGCCCTTCCGTGTAGATTTGCCTGGAGGGTGGCGCAACAACTCCACTGTGTGCAGATACTGTATCGACAGGTGCTAATTGGCGTTAAGTGCTGAAATGGATGCGATGGATGTGTTAGGGAGGGGGGAAAAGCTTGATTTGTCTCAGAACACCTGTGCAACATCACTATTTTTTTGGCCTCTACACTGTGTCCTAATGTGAATTTGGAGGGCCTGTCTGATTGGTGTGTCTTGGTCTTCATCTCTAGCTGCATCCCTATCTGTAAGATCAGGCGTAACTGATGACCCCCAACTCTGAACTGCTGAAAAAAACATACACACCTCCACTGTAGCCAGGGCTTTGAACCAGAATTATTTCCGTTCTGAACAGAAACAGTATTTTAACATTTCTGGTTTTCGGTTCAACCCTAAAATTGACGTTCCTGAACCGGTTAGAGCAAACAAAATACATTTTCCGAACCGGTTGACAGCATTCCATGTCAGCTGTGGGACATACAAATAAGTCAGCTGGTCAGTAGGCCTTTCAATTTATATTGTTAGTCAGTTTCCTTAAGTCTCTATCCTGTCATCAAACAAACATCGAAAAAGCACTGGGCTACAATATGTAAACAGCACAACATCTTTAATGCGCACATGAATCCTTATGCATCATAACGTGGTGATTCACTAGGTGCAACAACCAACTGAGTCTGTGTAGATACTAACTACATTAACAATGGCGGCAGGTTCAAACACACCTGGCTCCACTGGAGACAAATGAGCTATCTGAAGAACCTTTCATGCATAAGGCCTATTGGTGCACATGACGAATAGGGTAGGCTATAGCTTTCATTGAGAACTTCAATTGAATAATCCTGGCCAGGGCCCAATCAGTGCATTTGTTTCTCTTATGTCATCAAACAATGCAAAACCACAAATCATACAGACACATCATTGTAGTTCGTACATCCATGCAGAAGCCTGTGCAACTCACATAGCTAAATCTGTAGAAATAACTGACTATGGTAGGCTACATAGCTGCTATTTGTAAATATAGAAAAAACCTGGTCAGGGAATTTTTGTCTCTCTTATGTCATCAGACAAAACCACAATGGTGTGTACATAGCTGCCATTGTGAATACTAGCCTAAACTTGCCCACACATGCCCAAAATCTTGTCAGGGCCTGGAAAAATGGAAAAAGATCCTGTACGGCTGGTGGCAACTAAAGCTTCTGTATGACATTTCTCCCAATGGGTAAACAACTGGAAGTGAACCTCACCCAGTCATATTGCAGAAATCTTGTCAAAGAACAAAATAACAGTATTAACTGGTTACCATTATTTTAGATAAACGTTTCTGTTCCAGAACATAAAAAAATGGTCTGGTCTGGTTTCTAGTTTTTGTTTTCGTTCCATGAACCGGTTCAAAGCCTTGACCCCTCATGAAATTCTTGGCTCATCTGACCTCAATGCAAACAAGTGCTGTTGATATTCAGTGGAATAGGTTAACTTCAGTGTGGCACAGCTACCATACAAATGTTCCATACTAAACTACTAAACTACTGCGTGGTATACAGCAACACACTCTAGCATCACACATTGTGGGATGTGGTTCATATGGATGATGCTTTTGGTCTGAATGTGCTGCATGTCTTAACAAGGCTCTGGAGCACAGACTAATATAAAAAATGACCCCGTTGCGGAGGATAAGTCTGCTGGACTGTGTCCTCTTCGATATCTCCCAAGCAAGCTTCCTGTGTTGCTGCCAGTGTTAGCCGTTGATAATGATATTTCTATTGCTGTATGTGTTAGCCATTGATAATGATATTCCTATTGCTGTATGTGTTAGCCGTTGACAATGATATTCCTATTGCTGTATGTGTCAGCTGCTATGTGCTATATTGCTTCTATAGCTGCCTGTGTTTGCTGTTGATAATGATATTCCTATAGCTGTATGTGTAGCTGTTGATAATGATTCCTCTAGTACTGCAGAGGTTGGATGCTTCTATCCCAGGGGAAGTTGGAGCTTGCAGAGATGATGTATTGTCTCGGTGTACTGACAGCTGTTGGAGAGGAACTGAATCCCCAAATGCAAATGCAATGCACCTACATATGTTTGGTCTGCAGCTAGCTCTCTTAATTAAGAGAGAAAAGGGAGTGCAATTCATACAAACAAAGGGAGGTGAAGCCTGCTTTGATGTGTACTAACAGGATTGTCTTGGGGCTAATTCTGCTGTAGTCGGGGGCTTGCAGTATCGCCACTGGCTACACTTGTCCAGGCACTCGCCCTGGAATCTTAATCAGCTCCGCGTTTGGGAGGGTGATGACTCCTTCCTGCCTCTGGTTCACACACACACACACACACACACCACACACACACACACACACACACACACACACACACACACACAGACACACACACACACACACACACACACACACACACACACCACACACACACACACACACACACACACACACACCACACACACACACACACACACACACACACACACACACACACACACACACACACACACACACACACACACACACACACACACACACACACCACACACACACACACACACACACACACACACACATACTCTCACACATGTTGGGCAGCAGCGCTGGCTGAACACTCAAAGCGTGGAGAGATTCGAGTCAAACTCAGGTCAGAGCAAACTACAGAAGAGAGGGGTGTTCACATTCCCCAACTCTGCAAGAGAAGGGATATCTGATGGTTTTTTTGCTCCACTGACTGAGCTGGTTTTTATGTTTTTGTCTCTTTTTACAATGTACCATATTGTTAAGGCTTTAGTCTGTAAGAGGGTGTGCTAACAAATAATTTGCACAGTATTACTAAGTGGTTTGTTAACTTTACTAGGTAGATAACATTAGAAGATTGCTTAAAACTCCGTTTTACAGGGGCTTACACAAGTAACATATTATGAATGCAAAATAAACCCATATGCTGTACAAGGTACAGTTGCTAAATGGTTGTAGCCATCACATATGACTAGATTAACAAATGGTTTATAGGACGCTCAAAAAGATTGCATGCTCTGCTTGATCCATGCATATTTATTAATGGTGTATAGCACATCCAGAACTATTCTCTCTGAACTCATGCCATCTTTACCATGGGAGATATTGATGACTGACCATTGTGGGCAGATGTTCTGCTCCATGCTATTACTCCAACCTATGGATTGGATTTCTATGTTGACGGATTGTTGTGTGGGCACATGTGAGTTTGTTATCAGTGGATTTGCTTGGACTGTTGATGACCATTTAACTAGGCTTTTGACTGCTGCTTTGGGTTGTTATTTGGTCTTGTTTACTTCTGTTCAGTCAGTTCCCTGAACACTGAATAAAGATGCCATTCACAACTTGTTTTATAATACCATGGCTGTGCATAGTCATCTCTAATAGTTTTTTGAAAATCTTCATTTGAGGCTTTTCTTACTGGATATTTCGTCGTTGTTAAATATGTAATTCTGTGAGGTCTCCGTTATCCTTCACCTTGAGAGGACTTGGAGGAAAGCACAGTCGCCAAGAGGCTCCTTAGGGTCTCATTTTGTGCCCCAACATCTGGGTCTGATCGCACAGGATTCTTCATCCTACAGACTGTCAGTCAGGTTTCTCAGCATCTCCCCTTAAGAGCCTCCATTTTGTCATGCCCGTTGCAGGTTCAGGTCCAGCTTAATCCACTAGTCTCTCCTCTCCTCATCAGTGCTATGCCACCTCTTCTCATTTGATTTCAAATTTCATCCGTATTCACATGTAAAATTTAGTGCAACTTTGTTTTTTGTCTGGGAAGCACAGCAGCCGATTAGTATTTCAAAAGCAAAACTACAATGATTGCCCCTCTCCTAAAGAGAGACAGACAACCAATAATTAAATCAGGTCATTAATTAGACATGGAGCTATGTGTCGATCTTTCTATTGTTTAAAGAAAACCACAGAGAAAATGTATGTTTGCCTGTCCTTTCATTCTCTGTGTTGCTGCTTGGAGACATTTCAGAAGCGAGATGTTAAATAGAGAGACGATGAGATGCACATTTCAAATGATGCCTCAAATCCAGTGTGTGGTCTGTGATGGGCATCAATTATGTTGTGCAATCAGTCTTTGCAGTATTATAGACTAATAAGGATTAAGATAGATAGATAGATACTTTATTGATCCCCAAGGGGAAATTCAAATTAAGATAGGTTTAAAGGTACATTATGCAAGATTTTCACCTGAACATAACCTGTACAAAGCCAATTTGATGGGAAATGAATGTAGTAGACAAATCGTTCATCTAGCATAGCTACTGTACACAGCATAGCTGGAGCGGGTTGCTACTGAGAAAACCAGCCACGCAACTTCAAGAACGGCGGCTCGACATACCTTTTGAGAATAGTGAAACATTACCTTGTCAGTAGATACAGCTCATTGGAGATGTTTTTTTCCTGTTGTTAATCCATCTACTCCACAACAAAAGCATTTTCTTTGTGTGCAAGTCACGAGAAGTTGACTATTTCCAGCAGCAGAGTAAAATATACATATACTGTATGGTGACGCTAGAGGGAGCTCTACAGCAGCCAACAATGCTAAAGCTGCATAGTGGTGCACTCTCATGTGCTAGCTGAAATCTGTCTTCTTGTGCATCTGAAAAACTTTGGGATATGGTGTGGCTGACACTTCCCCCACACTTGTGCACTGTGAGCAGAACAACAGACTGTCTTGAGTGGTTGTGAGACACTGTGAGCCTGACACCAGGAGTGAGTGCCTCGGGCTCCTCTCCCTAAGTCCAATTGGGCATAAACGTGTGGCGGAGCAGGAGTCCTGGGAGATGATATTCTGCTCCTTGCTGACAGCCCAAAGCCCAAAGCCTGTCTACACACACAGGCTGACTGAAGGGAAACACTGATTCTGCCTGATCTCTCCCCAACACGCCTCCATATCGACAGGGACCCTGCACACCAGTGTGTGTGTGTTACGCCCGGCTCATGGCACAACACAAAAGAGGCACATAACAGATTCCCAATCAATGATTATATTTATTAAAGGTAATCTAGAATAAAGAAAATGTCTCGGGGGATAAAATAATAAGTGTATGAATGCGTGTCGGTCATATGTAAGTGAGTAGAAGTGGTAAGCAGTGCGGTGTGTCCAAAATATGTCTGTATTGTAGGAGAGAGAGAGATGCAAGGGATGGCCATAGTTTATATGCCCACTCCGGTACCAGGTGAGGCCAATCTCCCTTAATTAGTCTCCCCAATGCAAGCCGGCAAACTGCCCATGTGGCCAAAATGGAGAATAGCAAGCGGCCTGTAGGGGGAGCAGAGGGGCGTAACACCTCCTTCCCCAAAAGGTTTCCACTCCGGAAACCTAGTGAAACATCAAAACACAACCATTAATAAAACAAAGAAAAACAAAGAACCCTCTGTGACCCCGTCCCATCTCTAAATCGTCCCAACACCCGGGCCCTTGGACACTGGGAAAACAAAAGAGAGAAACAGGTCACAAGCAACAAACATGCTTACGCTCAAGAAAGAGCCAGTATGTATGTATGTAATACATTAACACCTTTAATGTGCGGGATAAACACTAAAGGGTTATGACCAGTGTGAATGAACTTTAGGACTGGGAGCCTTAGCAGCCTCAAAGGCCTGCTGAGAGGCCTCAGTCTACAGAAAAGTAACTTTGGACCTGAGGAGGAATTTCCAAAGCATGATTGAAACTCTTTAATAAGCTCAATAAGATTATTCCTCCCCTTGTTAGAGAAGTGAGCGGGATACTGGTACAAGTCGGCTGAGATCCCAGAATTCCGTAACCGTCACTCTGTAACCTGTGTGTCCCTCTGTAACATGTGAGATCAGTGGTGCCATGCGGGATGGTTCTCTCTCTCTCTCAGTGTGTGTGTGTGCATGTGTGTGTGTGTGCATGTGTGTGTGTGTATGTGTGTAACATATGAGATCAGTGGTGCCATGCGGGATGGTTCTCTCTCTCTCTCTCTCTCCCTCTCTCTCTCCCTCCCTCTCTCTGAGTGTGTGTGTGTGTGTGTATGTAACATGTGCAATCAGTGGTGCCATGAGGGATGCTGCTCTCTCTCTCTCTCTCGCTCTCTCTCTCTCTCTGAGCATGTGTGTGTGTGTGTGTGTGTGTGTGTGTGCCTAATGGAGGAGTGTAGCATTGATGGAGTGCAGTGGGGTGGCCGGCTCCACTCACCTTGAGTCAGGGGTGGCTGTGGTCCCCATAATCCATAAAGCGCCTATAATAGCCTCTCCCCGAGACATGACCCTCAGAGCCACGCTGCCCTGAGGGATGAGAGGGGGTGGAGCGGGGGCTGGACAGCTGCAACAAAGCCTGCACTCCACAAATGAGAGCACGCTCACCACGGCACACACACTTACCACGACACACACACATTCACGACACACACACACTCACGACGCACACACACTCAGGACGGCACACTCCACGGCACACACACTCTCCACGACACACACACTCTCCACGGCACACCTGGGCACCGCCAGGCTGCTACAGATCTCGCCGTGCCTCTACTCCACTGCACACAGACAATTCCATATGTGTGTGACATGAGACATAAATTGAAATGTTCACACACACACACACACACACACACACACACACACACACACACAGAGGCATGTGGAAACAGTGAAACTCAACCATTTTTTACCATTATGGAATTTTGGAGCAGCTATTTTAAATTGCGGAATGACTATTTGCACCCCTGCTACAATTAGCCTTGGCCACACAGCTGGGATATTCATGCCCTGTATGACCCTTGACAACAAATGTGTTGCGCATGCACAAAAAAACATGGCAGACATTTATTTGTCAGCAGAATGTGAAGAATTCAGAAAGGTTTTTGCACTAATATCTGTTCTGATGAATTTTCTGGTGGAAAAGTTTATTTTATTTTCATAATGGTTGTTCATACAACCGTCAGTTTGTTAGTAAACAGCAATCTCATGATAATGGCGGTCAGGTCTATGAACTATAAATTGGCCAGGATGTGGAAGTACTGTAGATATATGGTTAGACGGTGTGGCATGCAAAAGTCTAGGCTCCTAATCCTGTGAGAGGGGTTTAGACCAGAGCAGTTGAGAACAGTAGCGACTGATATTCACATCCTCAAGTATAAGTGCACACGTGTACCAACGTCTCTGCAGACAAGGCATACGATTTGAAGAAGATATAATTAAGAAAGCAATTCTCAAACCAGGGTGTAAATAGCACACATTGCTATACACCAGGGTACGAGCAGCATCCACCTCTATTTATACACGGGTAAAAACAGCATGCATTGATATTTGTTCTTTGCCTTTAAATTACTGTAAAATAAAATAGAGAATTATGCAAATCTCTCCCATTGAAGTTATAATTATAAGTGAATCCAGTTCATTTGTATGATCCCCTTAGTTAAAAAAATAAATCCACAAACGAAACAAAAGAAAACCATGTGTGTAAGGCTCAGGCTGTGTATAGTCCTTTCCTGAGACAGTATGAAGGCTGCTAGATTGGAAGAAGCACAGGCTCTGGAGGTCAGTTACATGACATGACATGACATGACATAAATGATGTTATAACATAATGGGGGGAAAAGCAGGTTTTCAACAGCAAGGTATCTTGAAAATGCTTTTATTCTTTACCTCAATACCCTCATGCAGCATGGTAAATGTACAACTTGTGGCATGGCTCTCCTCGTGTTTGTTTTTTAGGTGTATAAAGTGAATCAAAACAGACTTTCACTAGGGCTATCACAGACACACATCCATTCTGCAGACACAGACTTGAACCATCAAGCACTTGTAGTCAGTTACTTAAATCATTATCTGTAATTAGATGTAATTGTCACTGAATGGTTATTATGTCTGGATTGGATTGATATGGTAACATTCTTTCCACACAGCCGAGATTATCTCAGCTATGTGGAATCATCCATAATTTGTTTTGATGACATTATTTGTATTTTCTCAAATAGGGTAAATCTCAGCACACCACTAAAAGGCATATGTGAAGTCAGATGCAAAACCCTTGAAATCCGTCTGACCACTTTTCTTTTAAATGAGCATTGTTTTCTCTCAGGCTCCTATAGGGCTTTGCTTACAAATCAATATTTCAGTCCAGGAAGAGAGTGGTATTCAGTTAGCCTGGCTCCACCCTCCTACCTATTTCTGCTCAATTTTCATTTTCCTTCAGTACGTGGTCTGGGTCTGCAGTATATTTGCGGGTTTTCTCAAGACTAAAATGTGCAATCAGCGAACAGAGGGAATAGCTGAGATGAATGACGTTGAGCTTGTGCACTAGTTTGAGCCAGAGCATCACGAGCAAACGTTAGCGATTGGTTATGGCAGACCTGAGTGGCTCTGGGCAGATCTAATCATTTCAATCATTAACAGAGTATCCGCATTCAAGGAAGTTCAGGCTTGGCAATGGAAAGTTGCCAGACTGTCTGTACATTATGAATGTACGAG
>NC_085004.1:5408390-5448390 GCF_963854185.1 Sardina pilchardus
TTTTCAGATTGCTGTACACATATGAAAACAATGCTCTGACCTATAGATTTTGATGCAGTGTCAGATAGACAGTGTTGTTGGAACAGTTTTGGTGACGCGGGTCGTGCTCGGTGCCCCTTGGCAGAGATAGCACCTTCTCACAGAACCTCTGGGGCTGCTGCCCAAACGTCATGGGATGGGTGACTCAGGGACCGTATCCTGACCCCAAGTGACCTTTGCCCTCTCCTCACCAAATAACTTGTTGACCTCACATGCTTTTCACACCTCACTGTTCAGCATCACTGAACGTGCCTGCACCGGTTGGAAAAGGTTGAGAAAGAGGGGGTTGGGGGGGATATATATGAGAGAGAGAGAGAGCAAAGAGCAGAGGAAATATCGACTGTAAGGGGAAGTGAAGAAGAGCAGAATAGAATAGAGACAGAGAGAGAAGTGAATGAGGGAAAGAAGAGAGAAGAAGAGCAGAATAGAGAGAAGAATAGAGAGAGAGAAAGTGGATGAGGGAGAGAAGAGAGAAGAAGAGAAGAATGGAGTAGAGAGAGATAAATGTATAAGGGAGAGGGGAGAGAAGAAGAGAAGAATAGAATAGAGAAGTGGATGAGAGGACAAAAGGACAGAATAAAATAGAGAGAAAAGGAGAGGGAAGTGAAGAGAGGAGAAGGACAAAATAGAATAGAAAGAGAGAAGTGGGTGAGGAAGAGCGGAGAAAAGAAGGACAGAATAGAACAGAGAGAGAGAAGTGGGTGCATGGGGAGAGGGCAGGAGATGAGAGGAGAGGACACAGAGAAGTGGAGGGAAGAAGAGAGCAATCTGCACTCTGACTCTCATGAGTGTCATGCCCTGCTCATCCCTACTGGTCATCTATAGATGAGCCTGAGGAGGTGGCGTTTACAAATGAAACAAGCAGTTGGCCCTTGCCTGGACCTCACTCGCTCCTGCACCACACCGTCCACTCATGGCGCTCGTTAGCACCACCCACTCTCACCTGAGGGGCACCAGTAATCCAACATCTACATGGCCAGCATTTAGAATACGCCACCGTGCAGCAGGCAAAGATATTCTGACACTTGTGAATATATGCTGTGTGAGAGTTCTATAAAAACGTTGTTTCATTATTATAACAACATACATGGTGCAGTACACAAACAAACAGAGCAACATCAATTAGCCTATAGGTACATGTGTAGAGCTGTGGCACTTGGCAGGTGAGTTGTTTGAAATTGAAGCACTCTGCATATTTTGTCTTGAGGATTTAGCCTTAATTCTTTCTGTCTCTTTATGTAATCCCAAGTTCCAGTGGTCTGTGCCAGCGCTGTGCAGACACCATTTGGGGTTTTAATCTGCAATGTGGTGTGTTGTGTTGTAACTTTCTTTCTTTGTAGCATGGAAATGTCTCACTGGAGCATCTCATTGTTTTCAAAAAGAGAGTTTGAAAAAATTAAATATTCCATTTCCTATTGAGATACAGATTCTAATTACAATAGACAATTTCTGCCAACACAAATTCTTTGTACAACAACTGTGCTAAAGTTTCCCCCAGATTACTGCTCTTTACTGATTTTCTGAGTGTCTTTCTTTCTTTCTTTCTTTCTTTGGAAAATAGCGTGATTCACTAGAGGAGTGGTTTTACTCTCATATGACTCAAAGGCGTTTTTATTGTGAATACTGATGGCCCTTTTATCATTACCATGAAATATGACATGGGGTGGCAGCATGAAGGTGGTGACACACAACTGACTAAAGTGGCCAAATCAAACAGTCTATGGTAAATGCATGGTCTATTGAGGGTGGTATGTTCCAAAAGAATGACTGATGCCATATAGCGTAAGCTTTGAGTTTCTATTTGGAATAGCAATGGATGGGCAGGAGATGGATTATGCGCTTTCTTAGCTGTGAATGCGCTGAGGAAATGCATCATTACTTCTGTGAATACCCTCCATAATAGCAGGCAAAATGTCAGAATATGGGGGATTCTGCACCCGAGACACAGTTGTGCAGTGGGGGGTCTGGTCTGTGCCCAAGGCTTGGCGCTCCATGCTCAGAGCTTGGGTGGCATTATCTGGCCCTAAACCTGTTAGGGAGACTGATGGGGGAGCAGAGAGGATCAGGCCTGTCAGGCCTTCCTCCAGCCCCATATTAGCACAGCTAGGAAGACAGCAGTAACACACAGACAGCACACTGAGGCATTCAGGACAAAACAAAAGAGGTGGAAGCGGAGGGAGGATGAGGGGAGTGAAAAATGGAATCTGATTGGAATATGACATCTGTTTTATTTATTGCTCAGGAGTCCAGCTGCTTTAGAAGAAGGAGGGGAACTGGAGACCTGGGTAGTCGTGAGGCGAGATGAAAGTACTTTGTTGTAATAAAGCCACTGCAATCGTTTTTTATAGAAAAGGATGTAATTCTCTGCCAAAACAAGGACACGAGTCACTGAAGCAAAGCAGAGCTTTAATATAGCCTCCCTGGTGTTTTTCTCAGACAACTATTTTAGCTGGACTTCATGCTTGTTTCTTTGTTTTCATTGTGTTGCATAGCAACTAGGCACTAGCAATGGGCCAAGCGTGACTTTTGTCAAAGACTGAATTTTTCAGTACTGTATTTTGAAACATTTTCTGGGAGTTTTCTTTTACCTGTTTTCACAGTTGTTGTGGAGAACTCTGTGACTGATGTTGTCATCTTCAAAGCTCTCGTTTGGTATTAGATAGTAATTCAGTATGTTTACATTGATGGTTTTAAAGCTGTGATCTGGTGATGAGACTACCTAAAGCAAACTATCATGAGTGTTTATTTTGGAGAGAAAGATTATTTTGGAGATAAAAATATTTTTTGTTAATTGACAAGGTAACAGTCAGTTTCCAATGGCACCTCGATATCTTGTTTTTTTCTGCATGCTATACTATTCACTCAGGAAAGAAATCCAGCGTTCACAACTTAAACTGAATGTATCTCTTTACTGCATAGATTTGAAATGGTCTGTTCTGGTTCATCTTAGCTTTCTAAACACATCTGTGTATCAGCCCTCTCTGCAATAATTACAGAAAAATGGTGAAATATGGAAAATAGGAGTCAATCAAATTTTTCTGAGTGCAGACCCATCAGACACACACACACACACACACACACACACACACACACACACACACCTGAGTATGCATCTTTGAACTGATTTGGAGAAGAGATGGCTCCACTCCCACTCACTGGCTTTTAAGCATGTCCAATTATGCTGAATGTGTTTAAAATTCCATCTCAGGAATTTCTGCTTGAAAGTCTTCCCACTGAGTATTCTAAATTGGAGAAGGACCAGAGTTCACTTTTTGTAGCGAGCGCCATTTTCTAAATCATGGACGAAATAAGCGAAGATACTTATTTTAAGAATCTTAGCTTCCACACTTGCCACGATTCACTAAAAGTCAAGCTGAGGTCACCATTCAAGTATGATCACTAATGATATTTGCACAGATATAGAACATATTGATCAGCTATATGTGTCATACTCATAATCTATTGAGTCACTGACCGTCTTTAGCTGCTGATAGCTGCTGATAGCTAACACTGATATACTCATCACTTGTACCCCCTCTCCCCCTCCCTTCTGTATCCAACTGGCCAGCCAGGATTCGGGCTTGCGCCAGACTGGACCTCTCCCCAAGCCAGCCAGAGACCTCTGAAGCCCCACTGATCCCCACAGTAAGCTGCGGCCTAGATCGGGGGACCTGGGACATCCCTGGACTACTGTGTGTCTCCTCTGGGCCCTCTGTTGGCAGTGTCCATCTGCATTGAGTACGCCAGGCTCTCTGCTCACAGTACTGGCAGGGCCAACACGCGTCAGCTGGAAGAAGGACATGAGGAGGGTATGCGCCCAAATGTGGTCTCCCTGCATGTACACGGAGGTGGTATCACATAGGTTCAGGTGAACTGAAGATGGACATTTCACATCAACAACTGACGTCAAGATCAGGGAAATGAAGTGGGCGTTTCTAGCTGTATTATACATGTTTAATATGCTCTAATATGTTTTCTGGACTTCTGTGCTCCACACTCAGCCACCACACAAAGTGAGAGACATCTCTGTGCCATCCTCTCTTGGCTTTGGCTCCTGGCGGCGTCATGCTGCATCTGCTGGCTGCTGCTTTCTGACCACATCTGAGTGACCAGCGCCGCTGCATGTCAAACAGAGTAAGGGGACTCTGCTTGGAGATTTGGTTAGAATTGTTCAACTCCATTCGGGTATTGGTCAGGCCAAACAATTGCAAAGGCACACCGGTTGGTCAATTTAAAAAGGCTTCAATGTCTTTGTCAGTGCATACACAAGGGTACACAAGTAGAGGTGACATTTAGAGAGCCTGCTTTCATTTTTGATGATAATAATGTTTATGGCTGTGGATGTCTAGTCTTGGACACATACACATATAGCATTATCAGAGTGAAATGTATGCTGATGACAGAGCCCTTTATTCATATGATTTCCTCCACATCTCAGACGGCCATTTGGTGGAGTGCTCAATCCTATGCATACTGATATAATAGTTGGAGGGGGAAAGTTGTGAGTGAGTCGGGGAATTCAGATGAATGTCTCGTACAGACATAAATGCGTAACCATAAAATCACATTTTCTTTTTTATTTTCCTTGTATTTACTTATCACAATTGATTCACATTACCAACTGAAATAAGATGTATACGGCATGAGGCTCTATAAACAATGTCAATGAATAAGATGGCTGACTAAAGAATCAGACACTCACAAACAGAGCACAGACAGTCAGAAATCCAGAGATTCAAACAAGTGTGATCAACTGTCTCTAGCGAGAAGACATTATTACTAAGACAGTTTTGCTGTGACATTTCATTCAACACAAACACAACTCGAGCTCACACCGTGGTGCCCACTCAGAGGCCAAAACGACTGCTCTTCCTTCTCCTAGCTCTCCAATCTAGCTGTAACAGTCAACAATAAAAAAGCCCTGCAACCTATTTGAGCCATACTTCATCAAATGTGTGTGTGTGTGTGTGTGTGCATGCGCGCATGTGTGTTTGTCAAGAGTTTGGTACCATCAAACCAAAGTTACCAACAAATCAGCTTAGTAACTGACACCAAACATATTCACATGTGGTCTGGCTGATCAGACCCTTTGAAATGAGACGTGTGTGCCTGTTGAAAACATGCCCCTGATGGGCACACAGCTAATAGCTTTAGCGTTGGAGCTCTGAACAGTCACTGATTTGTTTGAAAAGCCTGACAACACATGCTTGGCTGTAGGGAGCACATACATCAATGGCAACAGTGTTAATGAGAAAGCTATTGAATTTTTTACTTTGTTTCAGAGAGCACTTTGAAGTTCTCTACAGTTCTTTTTTGTGTGTGTTTTTTTCTTAGTTATCCCACCTGTAGATGTGAACCTGATAAAGGATGGCTGGAGAGGGTTGTATACTCAAAACAACAAACACACACACACACACACACACACACACACACACACCTGAAACACACACATACACACACACACACACACACACACACACACTCACCTGAAACATACATACTGTACACACACACAAACACACACACACACACACACACCTACACCACACTTCAAACACGCACACACACACACACACACACACCACACTTCAAACACACTGGCCTGCTGTGTGATGTGAAGTCAGTCAGAGGGCTTTAGCTCTCACTGACTAGTTTCTGGCTCTCACACAGTAGTCCACTAAAAAAAAAAATGCCTCAAACTGCTTAATTGAAGTATAGAAATGACCACAGCCTCTCGTCTTTATTGGCAACCCAAGGGCAACACTAAACAGGCCAAACCAATCATTCACGCCAAGTCCAGTCCAGCTGCAGCAACTCCCAATGCACCCAAGGGTTAGTATTGAGCTGAGCAGTGGACCATCCGTATCACACAGGTCTACAGAGGCAAGCTGAGAGCTGTTTCTGTGATCAAGCCAGGCCAAGTATGCCCACAAGGTCTCATTTCCTCCATTATCCTGTGGACATTTGTTGTACTAATATAATATAGTGCTGGTTAATTCTTATTATATACGGCCACTGAAATATGTGCCACTTATGACAAACAGTCATAATCACATCATAAGGTCATTCATTAGGGGCCACACCAAACACAGGACAGTACTGTTGGTGTATGGACTGAAGACCTGATTCATTGAATTAGGTAAGTTCACTGAGGTGGTCAAATTGTGTAGCAACAACAAATGGATGGGTCTTGGACCATTTTTTTTATTTGTATTTCTTATACTGTATCTCAGTATGGCATAAGTAGACCCATCACCTGAGCTATTTCAACAGCTACTAAAGTTTGGGCAGGCAGTATGCTCCGTACTGTAGCTTTTACTCAGGAAAGTAATGCATTACAGGCAACTCAGGTCAGGCTCATCATTCAGTATAAAACTTTCTGACTATGCGCATGTGTCCGCCACACGGCTGGGTAACTTTGCCACCAGTGTGCCCCGTAATCACTCCTTACTCCCAAAGTCCAGATGCCCAGAACACAGAAGCACTACAAGTTGAATAAGTATAAAAATACAATGGTTTAAGTCAATAAATTAATATAAGTATTGAAACAATATTCTAAAATGAATGTTTCGTTCTACTGGTCCCAGCCACAGTTCCCGATGGCTGCTGCTGTATGGAGCAGCAGAGATTCAGAGGAGAGAGCCGTCTGCAATGGGGAATCCCGATGCGTGACGTATAGACCACGCCCCCTCGTGACAATAGGGAATCCTCGGTGACGTCGGGCGTTTCTCTTTGAATGGCCATAACCAAAGTAGCCTTTGAATATTATGTGGTCGTGTATTTGTGTATTTTTGTGTGTTAGATGTGTGTAGGGGTGTGTTTGTGAGTGTGTGTGTGTGTGTGTGTGTGTTTCTCTGTGTAATTTGACTGGATAGTATAAAATATTGCACAAAACTTGTACTACAGATGTGCCAGTGTTGATAAGCTACAACTGACAAAACAATGGCAGAGAAATTACATTAAATGATGATTAAAATTGCACATAAATAAGTATACATATATAAGTGTTACAACCTACCGCTGACAGCCATATGTATCTTGACGGTGCCACTTCTGGTTGGTGTGTGCGTAGTGTGTGAGGGCGCAGAAATTCGGATTGGTGAGCTTCACAGTCAGTCGGGTGCTGTAGTTCTTGTGTACCAGGCGTGCTCACTAATCAGGGATGGCACAAATTAAAGAGACATTTGGAATATCGAACTGAATCAATCCATTGACATTCAAAAAGGTATATCGCAGATTGCAATATCTGTTGGAAAAATCTACTATATTTTCCCCAAATTGTGCAGCCCTAGTCCATACATTATTAACAGACACCTTTCTCACATTCTTTTTTTGTTTTGGAATGTTTTGTGTGGGTAAACTGTTATTTGATATTGCAAAGTTTGCTGTCAATAAATAGTGCAAAGAAACTGGCAGCTAGCTATTGAGTGAGAGACTTGGCTACTCACTTGTCAAATGTAATCATGGTTTGATGTTTGAGTCAGATACTCAGAGATATAAAACCAACTGATCTCGTAGTAACACCATGTTTTCAGTGCATAGAGAAGATTTTGCACTTGAGATGTACGAAAAACAACGTTATTGATTCATGTCATTCTCTGTCCATAGACTGCTATTTGTGACTGAATTACATCCATGCCACAAATGCTAGTGGCAGAGATATACAGTATTGTTTACCCACACTCCAGCTGAACGTAGTGCTGCAGTTCTTGGCAGGTTTGAGTCAAACAGACTCGTAAAGAAGACCATAAAAAGACAGTAAAATTAACTGATCCCAAAAGCCATTTTGATGTTTCAGAATTGCAGAGAAGAATCTTCCACTGCGGTTTATAAGCTAACAATAATATTTAATTCAGGCTAACACAATTCATAATTCAGCCCACAGGCTCAGTGTGGACTCTAAACACCCCATTCAGACAGGGCTGTCAGTCACACGCCTCCTCCCCTCTACTTCCCTGTTCCTCACCTTGTTATTCTTTTCTGCTCTTGTCCGCTTTCACACTTCTGTCAGGGATTTCACATGCGGTGCCGGCTCCATCAAACGCTGGCCAGAATCCCAAACACCCGGACACCCAGGGGCTGCAGACGGCGGGCAGACCGCTCGATGCCACGCCGCACCGCATCTCTGAGAGGGCCGCGTCTGTCAGAGAATGGAAGAGAGGGGAAGACGAGGGTCTCGTGTTGGGCAGAGAGCTGTGCGCACATCTTCATGTACAGGTCGGTATGGAGATGAAATGATTCATCAGAACTGAAGTTATACAGTAGCTGTTGTAGAATGTGAGCATCAGAACTGAAGTTACATTACATTACATTTAGCAGACACTTTTTTTGTCCAAAGTACATTACATTGTCCCCGGAGCCACTTGAGATTAAGTGCCTTGCTCAAGGGCACAACAGTGGAAGCCGGGAGTTGAACCGACGACTTTCAGGATATTGCACGCTAGCCCAGCTCCTTAAAAAAACACTACACTACCACTGTTCCGTAGTCGGGAGGAATGTGAGCATCGGAACTGAAGTTATAGCTGTTGTAGTTAGGAGGAATGTGAGCTGTTGTAGCAAAGGGAGAGAGAGCAGAGACCCCACCTGGCCTTGAACCTGGGTCTCCAGGGTGCCAAACCTGTAGCTGACCATAATGGCAAAGAAACAGGCTCGTTGGCATGGCTGTCAGAGCGCATACTCAACTGTAGTGATGGCACTCCATCACAGTTGTGAGCAGTCCTCCTACTGTATAATCCCCCAATACAGATGAGGCAAGTTCGTCAGCCATGACATCAGATATGAGTGTGTGTGAGAGAAATCACACCTGCGTGTGTGAGAGAGAGCCCCTGATAATTAGGTCGAAGAACTGTGAGAAATAGGTATCACAGATACACCCACAGCCACAAGTCAAAATATTCCTCTGTTTCCTCTGGTGTTCATACACAGCCTAATGGTGTTAACCTTCTATGTGTTCTTCTGGTGTTCACACACAGCCTAACGGTGTTATCCTCTCCATCTAGTCACCTTGGGTAGGCCAGACTATTATAATATATCCCCACTAAAAAATGGGACAGATCTGTCTACTTAATGACAAGAGAGAAGAAATGCTAAATAGAGAGGAAGCAAGGAACAAGGCTGCGATATTCATAGCCACCAGACCTCTAACCACCAGGCCTAGTGTGCAAACAACATTTTCAAAGTTACAAAGCAGTCACAAAATATTGCTTCATTGGACAAAACATACAGTATATTGACTTCAAAAAACCCATTAAGTCATAATCAATAATTTTAAAAGGATGCATCTGAATGAGAATGCATCTGCATAGAAAATTAAAAAATATTTAAAAGTTGAAAATAACTTCAAAACCATTCTTGTCTGATCTTTAATGGTTTATTAGTTTCAATCAGGTGAGTGCTATGAAGTCTATACATTGGTTTATTTACCTCCGCCAAGGAGGTATATGTTTTTATCGGGGACCGGTGTTTGTCTGTCTGTCTGTTTGTCTGTTTGTTAGCAAGTAATGGATGTGTAGTAACTTGACTACATGAACTCACACACGCACAGTGGTATCATCATAACAGGTGTATTGGAGAACTTGTAGAACATTACATTCAGTACAGCCAGCGGTAAAACTTCTTCTACGTCGCCACGTTAACACAGCAGCAATACTCATGCTAGTCTAGCTATAGTGCCACCTAGTGGACTTGTATTAACAACAGGTTACTACACTCCTTCACCGTTAAGCTAACAGCATATACTTACATTATGCAAACTCATTTTCTTACCAACTTGGTTCTTACTTAGTAGAAAACCTACAAAATCACATTGCTACATCTCACTTCAGAACAATACAAAATCTCATGAATACAAGGTTGTTTTTTTTTTTTTAAATGTGTGTGTAACTAAACTAAGGAAGTACAGGGTAGACTGCCTGTCTTCCGTGAGATCATAAGGCGCATTCTTGCCTTTCCTCGAACATGATCTGATCTCACTACTATCTAATATAGTCTTCCAAGTGTTGAGGTGACACACGCTCTCTGGCAGAGCGGCGCAGCTCTGCTGGTGGGTTAACAGGCAAGTCCAGTCTCTCCGGGACTGCACTCTGCTGATCCCCCTGTTCATCAGGAGGCTGCGGCTCTGCATTTGGCTGATGCATTGATGTTCCAGGTTCATCCTCCCGGCTGCAGGCCTCCGGCGGTTCTGTCTGCTTGTCCAGTGACGATGAGGATTCTGGATGACGAGCCCTCACCTGGTCGACATGTCTCCTCATCCTCTGGCCGTTTCCCAAAATGACGGTGTATGAAACAGGACCTGTAGGTGACTCCACTGTAGCAGGCACCCATTTTGGTCCCAGGCCATAGTTCCTTGTATACACCGCATCTCCAGGACTGAACCTTCTCAGTCGGGTTGTTTTGTCATGGTTTTCTTTTTGTTTCAACTGTCTTTGTTGTATTTTGGACTTGATGTCCGGCTTCAGCAGATCAAAAGCTGATCTGAGCCTTCTGTTCATCAGCATTTCTGCTGGCGACAGCCCTGTTGTTGCTTGGGGTGTGATGCGGTAGCTGAATAAAAACCTGGAAACGCGGGTCTCAATGCTGCCTCCTCTAAGTTTCTTCACCCCCTCCTTAAAAGTCTGCACGGCGCGTTCTGCCAATCCATTGGAGGATGGATGAAATGGGGCAGATGTTATGTGCTGGATCCCGTTTTGTGTCATAAACTGGTCAAAATCTGAGCTTGTGAAACAGCTACCGTTATCAGACACTACTATCTGTGGGAGTCCCTGGGCAGCAAAGCAGTGACGCAGCTTTTCAATCGTTATCTGCGATGTGGAGCTATTTGTGGGGTAAACATCGATCCACTTTGAATGGGCATCAACAATGATCAAAAACATTCTTCCCAAAAACGGCCCTGCGTAATCAATGTGGATGCGGGACCATGGCCTCTCAGGCCATTCCCATGGATGCAGTGGAGCATTTGGTGGAGCTTTTCGATTCTGTTGGCATTCCTCACACATGCTCACCTCTCTCTCTATGTCCTGGTCCATCCGTGGCCACCATACATATGACCTAGCAAGAGCTTTCATGCGTGAAACGCCTGGATGTGATTGGTGGAGTGACTTCAGGAGGGCAACTCGTCCCTGCTGTGGGATCACTGTTCTGGCTCCCCAGAGAATACACCCATCCTGTGCACTCAGTTCCAGCTTCCTGCTGTAGTATGGCATGAGCTGGGGGTCCTTTATCTCAGGCCATCCACTCAGGACGTAGTTGTGGACTTGAGACAGTGTGACATCTCTTGCTGTCCACTTCCTGACCTGTGACACATTGATTGGTGTATCAGCCATGTGTTCTAACATCAGCACTCGCTCAGGCTTCTCATCCTCTTTTTGCACCGTTGGCACCGGAAGTCTGCTGAGTGCATCCGCGTTACCATGGAGCTTACCCGGCTTGTAGAGTATCTGATACTCATACGCTCTGAGCAGAACTGCCCATCTCTGGATTCTGGGTGAGACCATGTTGGGTACTGGTTTCATCTCATGGAAAAGTGTAATCAAAGGCTTATGGTCAGTCGTAATTGAGAACTTGCGCCCGTACAAGTACTTGTGGAACCTCTGTATTCCAAAAATGACAGCTAAGCCTTCCTTGTCTAACTGTGAATATCTCTTTTCAGCTGAGTTCAGAGTTCGTGACATAAACCCCAGCGGTTTCTCTGTCCCATCAGGCATCTTGTGCGAAAGCACAGCACCCACTCCGTAGGGGGACGCATCACATGCTAAGATTAGGTCCCTGTCTGCTGAATAGTGTACTAACACACTAGCTGACTGGAGGAGCTCCTTTGACTTAGAAAATGCCTCTTCCTGCTTGTTCGTCCACACCCACTTCTCATCTTTCCTAAGTAGCTGGTGCATGGGCGCTAGCAAGGTGGATAGATTTGGTAAGAAACGGTTATAATAGTTCAGGAGCCCCAGGTAAGCTTTCAGCTCTGTAATATTTGACGGGGATGGAGCTTCCCTGATGGCCTTTACCTTTGACTCCATGGGTTGCAAACCCTGTGCATTTACCTTGTGGCCCAGGTAGCAGACTTCGTCCTTCAACAGCTCACATTTGGTCCGCTTCAACCGTAACCCAGCCTTCTCCAGTCGACTCAGCACTTCAGCTAAGTTCTTCAAGTGTGCCTGGACATTCTCGCCTGTGACCAAGATGTCGTCTAGGTACACTGCAACCATCGGTATCCCCTGCAGGAGGTTCTCCATTGTCCTTTGGAACACAGCTGGGGCAGAGGAAACCCCGTAGGGTAGGCGGTTGTACGTGAAAAGACCCTTGAGCGTGTTCACGGTAAGGTACTTCTTTGAGTCCTCATCGACAAGAATTTGGGCATATGCATGGCTCATGTCCAATTTAGAAAACTGTTGCCCTCCAGATAATGTGGCAAAAAGGTCTTCAATTTTGGGGATTGGATACTGCTCTAACAAAGATACGCGGTTTACTGTAAGTTTGTAATCACCGCACAGTCTAATTGAGCCATCAGGCTTCAATATGGGCACCACTGGGCAGGCCCAGTCAGAATGTTTAACTGGCGTGATAATTTGCTCCTTTACTAGGCGGTTTATCTCAGCCTCCACTTTAGGCCGCATGGCGAAAGGAATCTGTCTTGGGCGGAAATACCTGGGTGTGGCACCTGGTGTGACGTGGATGGTAGCTTTGAGTCCTTTTAAAGTTCCTAGCTCATCTTTAAACACATCTTCGTGCCGTGCCAGCACCTGCTCTAATATCAGCTGTCCACCCTCTGATGCACTCACATTATGGACTTCAGTCCAATTCAGCTTCAGCTGCTTTAGCCAGCTCCTGCCTAACAAACTGGGTCCAGTGCCGCTCACTATGTACAGAGGCAAGGTTTTTTGTTGTTTTTGACAATTTACAGTCACCTCAGCTACGCCAAGCACCTTTATGGCTTCCCCTGTATAAGTTTTTAATTTGAGACTGGTGGGCCCTACTGAAGGCTTATTTGCCTTTGCCCACTGTGCATCGAATTTTGACTTATTCATCAGTGTGATGCTACAACCAGTGTCAAGTTCAAATTCCACGTCTTCTCCATTGACCTGTAGCTCTAGGGTAAACGGTTTCACTTTTGCACGAGCATCCCGCATGTTGTACATAGAAAACGCCTGTTCTGTATCCTCCGTTTCCTCTGATTCATCCATATCATCTGTCACATGATGGGAACGGCTGTTGTAGCTGGGAGCTCTGCTTTGTGTCCAATTCCTACCCCTTTTCTCATTGTTTTGTTTAGTTTCGCTTTGCTTGTTCCTATTTCTGCAAGCACGCCCAATATGGCCTATTTTTCCACACGCATGGCATTTTTCTTGCTTGAAACGGCATACCGCAGGATCGTGTCCGCCATTACATCGATAGCAGGCTTTCCCTTCCCCTGTTGTTTTATCTTCAGTTCGTTTGAATGGCTTTCCCTTTTTTTCTGTCTCTCCTATGTTGTTGCATGATGCTTTCACTTGCATTTCCTGTGTATTTTTGTATGCTGATTCCATCACTAAAGCAATATTCAGGGCTTTTTCAAATGTGAGATTTGTTTCCGCTAATAGCCTTCTCTGCATTGCCTCATCATTTATCCCACACACAAGTCGGTCACGTAGCATTTGAGATAATGTCGTGCCATAATTGCAATCCTGTGCTAGCCTCCGAATTTGGGCTACAAAATCACTAACAGACTCGTTTGGCTGTCTCGTACGTGAGTCAAATTTAAAACGCTGCATAATTTCGCTGGGCCGTGGGTTAAAATGGTTTTTAAGCAAAGTCACCAGTTCCTCAAAAGATCGGTCGCCTGGCTTGTCTGGACTCACCAAATTTCTCATCAAACTGTAGGTTTGCGCTCCAACCGCACTAATGAGGATGGACTTCTGTTTCACCGGGTCATCGATACTGTTCGCGGCAAAGAAATGCTGAAGGATTTCCACATATTCCTCCCATTTTTGTGTGTTGTGGTCGTATGCCACCAGTGTTCCTATGGTCGCTGACATCTAGGTTCCTTTTATTGCTAGCTTCGCTCAACTTAGCCGTTTCCCTCCCTCTATCTCAAGGGTAAAAAAAAATTGTCGTTTATCTCTCACCAAGTTCTCTGAAACTTTCCTTCCGTAAGTCCTCGTCGCCAATATGTAGTAACTTGACTACATGAACTCACACACGCACAGTGGTATCATCATAACAGGTGTATTGGAGAACTTGTAGAACATTACATTCAGTACAGCCAGCGGTAAAACTTCTTCTACGTCGCCACGTTAACACAGCAGCAATACTCATGCTAGTCTAGCTATAGTGCCACCTAGTGGACTTGTATTAACAACAGGTTACTACAGGATGGATTTCGATTATTTAACTTTCAGGGAAGGTCGGACATAACCCAAGGAACAAACGATTAAATGTTGGGACTGATCCGTAATTCTGTCGGGATTCCAGAGGTGTTTATGTATTTAGCTTAGTGGTGTAATGGCATGGTATGGCCACGTGGTGGCGATCTGAATAGCTTAGGTTCAAATGAATGACGACCTAGGAAGAACAAGGCAGGTGGAGGTAGATGCACTCTCTGAGTGCTTTTCTAGTTCACTACAGTGTATCTTGTCTCTAGTCATGGAAAGTCTCACTTTTCCTCACTTAATATCTCACGTTTTGTGGTGTGAGTATTGTGATTGCACAACTTGCAATTAAAATGTAAATGTTTGTTTGAAGCCCTAACACAAATATTGCTAATGCATTTGTGTGTATTTGAATAAGATTTACAGTTAGTCATTTCAGATCACAATAAATCAGCATGACCTATCTTCTATTTCACCATGCAAGGAATTTATAAAGAACCACCAAATCAAATAATCTTCCACTGTAATAATGAAAAGGTTCTTTGCTGATGAAAATCTATTCAGTCTAGACAATATGAGGATGGAAGATGAGTCTCATTCTCAGTCAGCATGGGCTAATGGGCCAAACTGACAAAGACACATGTCCACCAAACTATAGGAATAATTACACATTCCCTCCACATATTAGCAATGAATTCTTTATCAATCAATTTCCTCTGCCTGGAGTTTTGTCCTTAGTCTATAGGTAGACCTTTTGTCTATATTTAACATATCGTACTTTGAATGTATTTTCATTTTCCGTTGAAAATGTTTGAATAAATCTTGTAAAAAATCTGATAGTGATGAGATGTCAAAGTGCCTTGAAGTTAGGAAGAAGAGCTGTTTGAAAGAGGAACCATGGGTAGATCATTAGGTATATATGGCCGTTAATGCATACTAATCCCATGCCTCTGATCTGTTGCCAAGCCCTTTGTGACTTGGTGTGTGATCAGTAGCATTTGAAACAGGAAGTTCCTAAGGACTCCAAAACAGAGACAAAGACAGGAACAAAGAGGTCTAGAAACAAAGAGGAGAGGCAGAAAAAATACAAAATACAAAAAGAAAGAATCTATATATTTTTTGGCTACTCCTTGGACTTGGACTTCTTTCAGAATACATGACATCATGCTGCAGATGAGCCAAACTTTTATCACATGTTAGTATTACCACAATTGTTTCTTAAGGTATCTCTGATCAAAAATTGTGAATGTCGAAGAAAGAAAAAAGTAATGCACTAGTGTCAGTATTTGTCAGCACTGTCTTGACATTGTTGCCTTCCTGCACATTATAACACATATATCATTGGAGAACAGAAGATAATATTTTTGTAAAACATAGACAGGATGATAAAATAGTCTCCCACCATCAGAAAAAACAGAGGGGTGGGTTGGGTGTGTGTGTGTGGGGGGGGGGGGTTATGGTTGCATGGCTTTGCTCTTTGCTGGACTTTCCTTCAACAACTATTTGACTAATTAAGATGCAGAGTAACGTTCTGTCAACACACTAGGACAGTGCAGGATGACTAATTACCACATAAACAGTTGTTGACAGGGGAGGCATGTGCTGGGGCCAAGTGGCTTAGAAGGTCTCTGGGGGTCCCGCATCGCCTTGGCGCTGAGACAAACATTAACAACCAAACAAACAAACCCAGCAAATAAATGAAGTGATGCGGCCGCACCTCTCATAGACTGGCTCAGCACGCCGCCCACACACAGTCGCTAACACGCAGTGTGAAAACACTAGTGCCTCCCGGGATCTGCCATGGCCATGGCCATCTCACCACAACCTATTCATTTGTGCCTTGATATTTGATCAGGACAGCTGTATGGTGTAAATAACAGTGGCTGTGAGAAACTTTAAAAACTTTAATGTTCAGTTATTGGGAGACCATAATGTCAAATTTCTCTCTGATGTTGCACACACACTATATTTATGACTCACACCTTGGTGAATACAATCAAGTCAGCTAACTGAGTATATGGGAATCCCTCTGGAAAACTGTGCTCAAACTCATATGCCCTTTAGGTCTTCCCATGAAATCACATTTTGTTTCATTCAGCTACAGTATGCTGATACTATGTGATAAATCATATTTAGTTTCAGAGGGCAGCAAGACCTGTTTATGGCTTCACTTGTAGCCTTAATGTCCTTGCCGATGCTTGCCTCTGTTATTAAAACAGCAATGTACACTTCCCATTCCATAATTAAAGCATCCGAGAAGGACAGTGTATGTGCCACTCTGTGATTAATCTTCGAGGGAAGGTATCCATGGAGACCCATCCACATGCATCATTCATTAACCCTGCCTAGGGCCCTGGGTGTCAGCGATATGATGTTTTGATGTATGCCGGTGGCCACTGGGCTATGGGGCGCGTCTCCATCAGCGAAATGACGAGGAGGGAAGACCTCCTTCACGTGGCTGTGTCTCAATCACACCGTTGGTCGCCTGCTGGCTGTCATCCACATGCTGGCACTGACATTGAGGACACCTCTCCGACATCAAGTCTACTGATCAGCCATTAATGCATACAGAGAGAGAGAGAAAGAGAGAGAGAGAAAGACAAAGAGAGAGAGATAGAGGGAGAGGGGAGAAAGAGAGAGCGCAATCATTTTCTGGAATGGTGAAATGAAGGCAGAGCGGAGTGTAATAGTGCGCGGGCTTGTTCTAATCATGATATTAGGTGCTGGGCCTCTACTGAAATCTGATTACTTCTCAAAGGAGGGGGCGGGAGGGCGTGGCAGCTGGTCATCTGCCTAGGTGGACTGAAGCAATTTCCCAGACAAATGATTAGACACAGATTATGTGTGCGGCTCTTTCTCTCTCTCTCTCTCTCTCTCTCTCTCTCTCTCTCTCTCTCTCACTCACTCTGTCTCTCCATTTCTCTCTCCCTCTCTTCTCTGTTTTCTCTGTGTGTGTGTGTGTGTGTGTGTGTGTGTGTGTTTGAGAAATGTAGATGTTCCATTACAAGTTTGAATAGTAAACCATGCCTTAACATTTAGATGGTGTAGTATTCAATATGGGATCTGTCTCAAACATATACTTCTTTGCTTTTACATTAAAATATCATTGGTGTACAGTAGAGCAGAGGTAATTGGGATATTTGAGAGAATCAGGGGGGAATTTGGGGTCAACCCAACATATTGTAAGGCCTTGCTGATTACTGTGATCTTTAAAAGGGCATGGTATCACAGTTTGTACAAGTTCTTTCAAATTTCACTGTCATCTTGTCAGTCACAGCAACGGTTGCTATAGGCTGTGAATGTGACGGTAGACTACCAAGGATTGCACTTATGGCCTGTGCATATTACACAGTTTCAGCCCAATGTTGCCTCGTTTTTGTGTCGACTCCATGACCAAACATCTATAGCATGTTGGAGAGTCTCGTATGACTACCGTGTTGACACTATGATGACACGCGACAAGTAGCCTAGGCTACGATAGGTTACATGATTGTTCTCTGATCGCCTAGTCTGACATGGTCAATCAATCAGATCATCGTGGAACACAAAACAATTGTGTAATATACCCTATTCAGATTAATCAAATTCAGCCTGATTTTGCCACGATTTGGTCATTTGGTCATTTGGTCAATTTCGTGTCTTACCACCATTCTAACATTAAAGCTACACCAGGCACGTAACTGAAGCGCTCCATTCACAACGCGTACAATCCATGTTATAAGACTGTTTTTTTTTTTTTTTTTTTAATGTACACGTTGCTATCATGCCTGGTGTAGCTACTGCCATTGATCATAGTGGAAGCTAATTGTTGCAGCAGACGCAACGTGAAGGGAACACTTCAGTTACACGCCTGGTGCATCTTCCCTGAGATGTAGCATCAACGTGAGAAGTGAGTTTGTGTCAGCTGCTGGCCTGTAATCCTGGACTCTGGCGTAATGAGGCGTTGTGGCCTTTCTTAGGCACAAGGAGTCATCTTGCCCTGCACTCCATCATTCTCCCCTCCGCCTGTGACCCTCACACGTTGTTCCCGCTGACAGATGATGGCTTTTTCATTGAGCCCATGTGTCACTGTCTGTCTCCTTGCGTTCGCCGCCAGTTGACGTTTGTCACATATGACTGTTGACGTTTGCTAAACTCATGCTACGCCACGCCTCGTCTTCCTGCCATGCACACTGCCAAAGTGATGGAGCTCTCTCTTTCTCTCCACTGCCATCTCGCTCTCTCCTTCTCTCTGTTACACTGTCTTGATTTCTCTTTTACCTTATCTTTTTCCCCCTTTTCTTTCTCTGTCTCTTTAATCATACTTTCTGTGTCTGAGTATGTTTAGTCATGGAGATCAGTTGTGTGGGAGACTCCCATATACTGTAGATGGTTAATGCTTGCATCTCTAAACTGAGATAGGACCAGTGAGGATAGCTATGAATAAAGATGTGAATGCAAGCCTACTGTAGTTGGCGCTCTCAAAAACCTTTCCATGGTTCAAAATGTGAGAGCGATTTGTGTCAACAAGGTTAAGGTGTTGTATTAGTCAATAAATCCAGAGAAATTGATCGGGCATGGCTCATGAATCTATAGGGAGTGTTATATTTTTCTCTCCCCCACTGAAATTAAATGTATTAGTTTTCAATGACTCTAATACATCATGGCTGCTTGGGCAAGTCTTTCACATGCCCTTGTGTTAATGGCACTGTTTGAGTTTTTTCACTGACCGACGCATAACCGGAAAATCACTCCTAAAGGGGGGAAGCACTGACCATCAGCCATGCAGAGCCATGGCTGCTGTCTAGAGATGGAGGCCATTTTATTGTGTGTCTTTTCAATATCAGGAGTTTTATTCCCCTTTGTGAGTGTAGATAATAAATTAAGGATGTACAAAGTAAGATACTTTTTTGTCTTTTTGAAAGGTCGTTTTTGTTCATGAATTCAACCAAGGCCTTCAGAGGAATATTAGTAGTTATACAAAGGCAGCCTGTACCATACTCTCTTTATGTATCTAGACAATATTTTGCAGAATACTTTTCTCTCCATATTTTTTCAAAATCAGAAATGTGAATCTGTGTTTTCAGTTCACATTTTCCGTTAGTAAACATACAGTTAAAGTATCTTGTCATCAGAGACCATGAATTGCCATTCCTGTGTACATTTAGAACTGATCTATATGTATAGATACCAGAAATGATCTATACCCACAGTGCCCATTGTAGACTCCACAATAACTTGCAAAATAAACATTGTTTTCTTTTCAGAAGGAAGAGCAAATCTCTCTCTTTCTCTCCCTCTCTCTCTCTCCTCTCTCTCTCTCTCTCTCTCTCTCTCCCTCTCTCTCCACACACACACACACACACACACACACACACACACACATGCACAAACATACACACAAGAGCACTTCAGACTGTTCAGTGGTTATTATTACTGCCTTAGAAAATGCACTATTGATTTTACCACTTTTATAAGCTCACCGCTCAATTCAGTGACATTTTGAGAATAAAATGAGTCTTAAAGAGGAAGCCTGAGGTTCACATTTATCAATAATCCCCCCTGGAAGGAGGGTCCATCTCTCTCAGAGTCAGTCAATACTGCTGGGCCACGGAGAGAGGAGAGGGACACAGGAGTGGACTTCACTGAACGCCCCCCCCAAACACACACACACACACACACACATACATACACACACTCCCTCCTCACATTTTGCACTTAACGCACCATGTTAATGCCTAGATTGATTGATTACAAATCTGGGGAAATGCCTCTGTAGAGAAATGGCAAGTTGAGTTTGGGTGGGTGGAGGGTGGAATATAAGCCTGTCGGATCAGAGGGAGATTTGTTCACACAGCGAGGTGGGTAGGAGAGCGGATGGAGTTTTTGGGTTGGGATTCACGGCTCTGAAGTCGGATAAAGGGAACGCTGGAGATAATGTACACAGTGGCGGGGAGAAAGGCGAGATGTCAGGGCGCCTTGCAAGCTCTGACATTTATGTTGATCACAGGCTTTTACTCACACGCACAACTGAATAAACAGTGCAAGTTGCCCTGAAAACTCAAAGCATTCCTGCCTCTGCCAGAATGTCGGCGTCTTCAGGCAACAGCACCTTCTTCTGAACAGATTTTAGAGCATATAGGTTTCATATCAATTTCCAAGCAGATATTCCGCCAATAAAATATGTTTCTCTTTTCCTGAAATGCATTACAGCCCCATTAGATGCACTGTCTGTGCACAAGAGCGGAGGGCTTTTGTGTGGATCTGATTACATGCATGGCGCATCCCCTCACCTACCTCTTGTTTCATGAATGGCGGGGAGCGCGGGGCACTTAGAGCAGACAAAGGGCCCCGGCCCTGATTAGAGCGCTGCTACAGGGCAGCCCGGGGCAGCCTAATGAGCACGCTCCGCAGCCTGGAGAACACAACTCAGCGCACCGCCACATACACACACATACGCCAGCAACAGCTACGGCTGTGGGGGAGAACATATTTAAGGTAAGGGTCTTGTGTGTGTGTGTGCGCATTGTGTGTGTATGTGCGTGTGTGTGTATGCATGTGTGCGTGTGTGTGTGTGTTGGAGGGAAAGACCAGCAGTGGTGTGAAGTTCAAGTGGCTTCCTATGAGGGGGGAGTTGGAGAGGAGAGAGAGAATTCATCAATTATGGGTCCCCATAATGTGTGCATTTGCCCCCAGAGAAGCCCACAGCTGTAAGCAAGTCTCACGTCTGCAATGGGCCACAACATAATGGGCTGTGCTTGGCCATTCTCACATACAGAGTGTTGGCACTTAAGAGCTGGTAATCTCAACTTCATCTGCCTTCACAGCTGGGAGGTGTGTGTGTGTGTGTGTGTGTGTGTGTATGAGAGTGGAGGAGGGCTGTAAAAGCTTCAGTACTCGGGATATTTCACCAGTAATAGGTGCTCATTTTTAAGTGTGTGTGTGTGTGTGAGTGTGTGTGTGTGTGGGGGGGGGTTGACTAAGTGGCTGCTTGTGACACTGGTGAGTGAAGTCTTGTAAAATAAGCCCATTAGCTCCTGGGTGCACTTGGCTGCTGTTGGAGAGAAATGGCGTGCCTGTGCCTGTGCCTGTGCCTGTGCCTGTGCCTGGTGAGGAGGGCTGTCTTAGCTCTGACCTTGCCACCGTGCTCAGGTGCCGTGAGATGGATGACGCTCACCCACGTCCGAGGCTGCCAGAGGAGCCTTACGCTCAGCCTCTCTCATTTCTGCTGCCATCCATCCATCCATCCATCCATCCCTCCCTCCCTCCCTCCCTCCCCCTCTCCATCCCCCTATCCAGCACCAGCATTGTGGCTGTTCCACAGAAGCTCTATGTCATTTCCCTCTCAAGGTTGAGAGGCTGTGGAACAACATGTTTACATGTAGCCATTTAGCAGAGGGGTTTTTAATCTCAAGCTACAAACTGTGCGGCAAGAGAAAAGTGTACATTATGTCTCTCCTGCACTCTCTGTGTGTGCTTGTGTGTGTACAGTATACTGTATTGTGTGTTTTCCCTAGGGAAATAAACCCACGATTGGAACACATGGCTCTACTACCAGTTATCATAGCAATAGAAACTGCACAGGGAAGGCTATCAGCACTCCCTGCACCACAGAGGTCATGTTCTGGAGTACATCAGTGGCGGAGAGATGTATCGTATTAAACGTCATCTTCCTTTAACAGATATTTGTGTTTTCTTTTTTGGTCTCTGAGGCTTCTTTGTAATCATGTTTCTGGTGGGAATACTGAAAGAACTCATTTTGCTCCCACCTTTTTCCCAGCCATGTTATCTTTCTGAAACATTTTAAATTGCTTAACTCACATGATACTGGAAAATCATTAACTGAAATCATAATAATAATTATAGCACAAGAAGGACCTACTTGTGCTGCCTCAGTATTATGGGATAGGGAGCAGGATTTTTCTGCTCTACATGAACTCTAATTGGTCCCACCAATCTGCTATCTAATTACGTAATATATATCATGTCATGCTCTATCTTAGAATATCAATACATGTGTGCATTGAAGCAATGTACTGTTTGGTTATAACAATTGACTAATAACTTTCACCAAATTAAGAGTGACATACCAACTAGGACTCCATTAATGAAAAATAACTACAATAAATGAGTGCATCATTTGTTGTCATGAGTATATAGATGACATGATGCACTAATTCTGAACCCTGATGCCCTTGTAGTATCTTTTCCTGATATAATATGTGGGTAAAACTTACTGGAGACGGTTAGTCTGGGTTTCTGTGAGAAAGCTGATGACTGTTACAGTACGGCTATGTATAGAGAGCTGTATAAGGCAGTTGGTGTCTTTGGTGAGATCCATCAGCCCAACTGGTCAAGCATCCTAAAACTGACCAGGGCTAAATTCAGGCGAGAAGGCCTTCAGTTGGTGGTCAGTTTGAGTGACAACACCAGTAGAACAGTGTATGTGTGTGGAGTATAAAAGCTCACTCAAAGATTTGTCACGAGAGCATGCTTCATGAACCATGGCTTGGGTGAATAAAGCTATCACAATCTTCAGTATTCTTTCATCTTGGAAGTTTCATTTTTGGACTATTGAATAACCATAATTTGACACGACACCCTCATCTATCAGAGATGCTCAGGGTATACACTACACTGAGATGAATGCACTAACAACGCATTCACTCCCTGAGGAGCCTTGTATTTGCACAGCTCTCATGTGTTGTTGAAATCAGTAGACTAATCTAAGAGCACTGATTGGCTGTAGTCTAATGTCACATGACTCCTGACATGTCAACCATTGGCTAATGGCAGGATGACTCTGATAGTTCCTCTAAAGGCTCATGGAAACAGAGTGAACCGGGCGCTGGCTCCTGCCGCTGTCCTCTGCCCTGCTGGCGTGGTGATGCGGCGCTCGGGGAGGCCAAGGCACGTCCTCACCCCCCCAGCACCGCTCATGTGCCCGGCGCACTGCGGCCCGCTCACAGGGTGTCATTACTGGGCTGAGACGGTTGTCCACGCCTGGGGCTGGACGAGTGCTTCGTAGTCATAGCCTCGGTGACAGGCTGTCACAGTGTCATTACTTACCCTGACATTAGATGGAAGCCGCGTGCTCACTTGATTCATGGTTCACGGTGTTGATTTAATTCGCCTTGATGGCTTAATCAAGGAGCGAGAGGCTGTGGAGGAGGCCATCTTCTCCCATGTCCTTCCATATGGCTTCCTAATCAGTGCCTAAAGTAAATGATCCTCTGCTCTAAATGATCCGTTTGGATTTAAAACCTTTAGACTCTGTTCTTCTCTCACTATGGTTTGGATCTGGTTTGTGTGTGTGTGTGTGTATGTACACATGTGTGTGTGTACACGTGTGTGTGTGTGTGTGTGTGTGTGTGTTTGCGTGTGGTCAGACATAACAAGTGTTTCAGGCTGGGATGGTTTTACACAACTAGTGTGTATAGTTGGAAGACAAATGTCAAGTTGTCAGATTGTGAGTATCCCCACTGGCTTCTCTCTCCTCAGCACAAGGCTGTCTGTTACACACCAATGACAAGCACTGGCCACAATTGTGACTGTCCTCAAAGGCTTTCTCAAGGTTTCCAGATTGTACGGTACAGCAGCCTCTAAAATACTGTGTGTGTGTTTGAGCGTGTGCATGTTTGTGTGTGCGTGTGTGTGTGTGTGAGTGTCTGTGTGTGTGTGTCTGTGTGTGTCAGTGTGTGTCTGTATGTGTGTGTATGGGCTTGTCAGTGTGTGTCCGTGTGTGTGCGCCTGTGTGTGTGTGTGTGTGTGTGTGTGTCAGTGTGTTTGTGTGTCTGTGTGTGTGTGTTTGTTTTTGACTCCCATTGCGCTGCTGGTGGGTACAGTTGAAGCGTCTGAGCAGGAGATGCAGGAGGCAAGGTCTTCGCCGCTGCCACCGACGCTGCGCTCGACGGCCTCCGAGCCCACCGGCGCGGTTACACAGCACGACTTTTCAAAACAAATCACTCACCATCGCCTCAACCAGCCTTGGCAGCTGTGGACAGACGCATGCTCAGGTCGTGCTCTTCCCTTCGCAAGTCTATAGCCAAGTACCTTTGTGTGGGGGCCGTAGCGTGATCCACACTGTTCCTACAGTGCTGTATTCTTGCCATTCTAGAGACAAGCCCGAGGTGCACATATGGTTTGAGTCTGGATGGTCAATCTTAGCATGGCTCTGGTGGCACATGAGAAGACAGTGAGGCCTTTATGTCACCTCTGTTACGGTCACAGTTTCTCACACACTCTGTTTTGAAGGTGAAATCCTCCACCACATATTACTTACGTTTGATTGCAGGCTCCATCAGGTCATTGTGACTGCTGGTCATGTAGGAAGCAATTAAAATGAAGAAAGCACACTGATTTCCTGTAAATTGCTTCATTGTAAACGCCCCATGCTTTATTATTATGGTGCATTTTTGTTTAGAAGACACAGGTAACATTTCGAAAGGCTCTCAATTTTTCCCTTGCCGGGTTGGTGATTATAATCCCAAACACACCAAGCGGTTTGGTGGACCTGTAGAGAGTAATGTTTTGTTTTGTTTCATTACTTTCCTGCTCAGCTACGACAGTTCTGTTTACAGATCCAAAGCCCATGATCCGTGAATGTGAGTGCATAAATGCAACCGGTGACAAAAACAGTTTGACGGGTCTTGCCCTGTTTACAGAGGTGGCATTTACAAAAGAGGCAGTGATGCCTGCTAAATTAAATGCGTGATGAGCGCAAACTTCCTGTGGCCCTCTGTGGTTACTGATGATTGTGCTTCAGTGTCGGCATCGAGACTCTGTGAACCACACCATGTCTCGTACATTGTTTCAAATGGAAAATGTCACTGTATCATAATACATTGATTCTAGCATGTATTTGTGATTTAGTGGTTTTGGAAAATCAGTCACAAAATAGTAATAAATAATAAATAATAAATAAATAGAAATGGCAACACTTTAGAATAGAATGGTAGTGAAGCATTATGATGCATTAGTTAACAATGATTGAACAAAATCACAAACAAAACATTTATGTGTTTGTAAGTATATGTTAAGTCACATTTTCCCATATGAAAAAGAAATAGAAAAAACTTATACTGCCAGCAATGTGTTTTATATACAAAACTTTTGTATATAATGATTTACTCTTGAAAGTGCCCCCTTTCTCGTTTTCCTCATACAATGTCATATACTGTATAGCCCTTACAGGTTACAAGTTGTATATGTTTCAGGTTACACAGATCGTATGTTGATCCGTCAAATGAGTTCACGATATGCAACTGTAGACTGTGTACTGTCGAATTATGCGAAAACATGAAATTCAACATGTTAACCCGGAAGTTTGTTTATGGTGGATTTTCTCAAAACGCTGTGCGCAAAGCGACTGATTTCACTTTGAAAGGTCACATTTATGTTTGTAAGTAATGTTTAATCACATATTAACATATTATTTATATATACAGTATAAGCATCAGATTCCCCTTTAACTATTGTTGATGCTATGTATGACAGTGCTCAAACAGAGCTCATCTTTGTAAGGTAGTGAGACATTTTATGCAGTGCATCATCTAAAATTCATTGACTGGTTTCCATCAGTTTGCAAGGAGAAATTCTTCTTCCTCTTCTTCTTTGATGGAGGTTGGTGAATGGTGCAATATCTCCACATTCGGAAATGGAGTATGAGTTTGAATCCCTTTCACTATTAGATCCATTGTGGCTCAGACACAAACTCCAAGTATATAACATCTTTCATCCAATCCACATTCTTGAAACCAGCGCCAGTACAGTCCTTAAATTTGAGCTCTGAGATGCGTGAAATGTTGGAAAGGGGCCGGTCATATCTGTAGCTCTACTAGCACATGGGTGCAGGCAGGTACATGCTACTGTGGCCTGAATGCCTCTAAAGTCTAAATCAGTGTGTCTGTCCACAACATGTGCAGAGGGATGTGTTTACATTAATGTTTGCAGAGTTTCTTTTTTGAAGTTAAAAATATCTGCCTCCCCAAAAAAGAAAAGAAAAATGGTTTTGAAACAGATTTTTTTCTCCCAGGGCTGATTTTTAAACACCATTCTCTTATCTCAAGGTAACCAGACAATCAAGACCCCATTTTGGGACTTTTTTTCCCTCAGCATCTGAGGAATCTGGCTTGGGGACCCACAATCCCCATGAAGTTCCTAATGGTTTTACAAATAAAACTGGAGAAGCCGGCCCATGAAATTACACTAAATTGTGCGACAGAGGAACTGATGAATGGGAAATGCAAGCTCCATGAGAGGGCTGATTTGAGCCCAGAAGTGGGAATAATTGTGTTTGTGGCCCAAGGGCATTGCTTAGTCTTCACAGACTCGCACATCTCACCATGCTCAGGCTCAATTCATTGTAACTTTTTCTCTATTCTAGGTGCGTGTCCTTGCAAATTAATATTCCACAGACCTACACAGTTAGTGTCAATATGAAGTAGATGGAAGAAATGAAGTCTCTCAATACTGTGTTGCTGTTTGCATGTAAAGACGGGCATTATTTCTTCTCTACATCCTGTTTCTCCTAAGCAAAATATTCATGCTTCATATTCGTTCTTTGTGTGCTTCTCTCCAGTTGGTGTAATGATCACAATCTCCAATCCAACAGAACAATTCCGTGACAATATACAGCAAACATTCACCTAATTGCTACTGCTTTTTAAAGGGCTTAAATGGCTTTAATGGCTCTCTAGAAGTGATCCTCAGTTTTCTTCTTTTTTAAATGCTTGAAACGTCAATGATTTCTTAAAAGGTTTCATTTCAGCCAATTCATTTGTCTATAGACTGGTGCTGAGGGAGTCACGCTAGTGTATTTGCTAGCGTCATCCCATGTTTATTGTGTTGTGAGTGAGTCAACTTAACCCCACTCTGTGCAGGTTATCAGGAAATACTACAAATCAGCTGAAGCTCTCCAGTGTGATCAGCTCTCCATTAGACAGCTAAAAGGCAAATCAAGATAAAGCACAATCGCTGCAAGTGTGTAATGCATCAAGCATGTGAATGCAAGGTGTAGGAGAGGCTAGGCATAGGGTCAGAAGGACAGGGTGACCCGGACCTGGTGTGACTACCTCCAGTCATTATTACAGTATGCCCTGAACCTGGTGTGACTACCTCCAGTCATTATTACAGTATGCCCTGAACCTGGTGTGACTACCTCCAGTCATTATTACAGTATGCCCTGAACCTGGTGTGACTACCTCCAGTCATTATTACAGTATGCCCTGAACCTGGTGTGACTACCTCCAGTCATTATTACAGTATGCCCTGAACCTGGTGTGACTACCTCCAGTCATTATTGCAGTATGCCCTGAACCTGGTGTGACTACCTCCAGTCATTATTGGGCCATTCTGCAACTACGGGCATTTTTAAGTCCCCAGAATGAAAATGAACATAAATTTCAAAATTTGAACTGAAATGTTTTTGAAATGTATGTGCAGTGGTATGGTACACTTTGACAAAAAAAAGAATCCCCAAAAAATGTGATTTAATAACATTTCCAACTCATTTAACATGTCAAAACACCCCTTTTGGTTGTGTCCCCGGACGACAAAATCCATGATTAAACATTTTAAAAGGGCTTTTTTTAAAAATAAAAAAATATAAAAAAAATTTATTCTATTAAAGAAAAATATACTTTTAATCATGCTAAAGTTCTTTTTTGTCTTCCAACATTATTTATATGATTTAAAAATTAAAATACACCTGTCCCTAACTTTTGAGTCCTTACCGCAACACTTATGAAATGCCATAGAAAAACATATTTCCTCAAGCCAAACAAATCTAGTTTCCATGGACACCAAAGACTTCAGGAGACCACATTGTTCACATAGTTTGACCTTCCACAATATGTGTCCCAAAATTTGGAGAAATCAAGGTAAATATGATAACTCCCTATGTAGTACTTATTGTGTGTCCTTACCGGGCAGCCTAGTAATTCTGTATTTTGCATAAAATGTTAAAAATAAAATAATATTAAAATGTAACTAATGTATATAAGAGAGTGTGAGAAATAGCTAATTCAGCAGACCTTGCTAGATGTCTTTTTTCTTCAATATTAGCTTAAATGTCATTACCGCAGCATGTCTTTACCGCAGCACTTCTGCCAGGGACTCTACTTTCAGGATGCTTAGATTAGATATGTTTTCATTTTTGATGAAGATTTTGATAGTAAATAACTAATAGACCAATATATATGCTTGATCAATGAAAAATACCATTTTCACGGCTTAGTTGATGTATTTTCATTCAGAAAAACACCCTTTGGTCAATTTTTGTCCATAATTATACAGAAAAAAATGACCAAATAGTGTTTTCAAGCTGTTTTAGTACTACTGCCTACTACCCTGTCCCTGTGTCCCTATGTGCCTGTGTTGTGTTCAATTTCAAACATCCACATATACTGTGACACTGTACAGACATTTTGCTCGGTTCACAATTGTTGTCATTACCGCAACAAGATGTCATTACTGTAGCAAGATGTCATTACCGCAGCAATGCATTTATCTTTTTTCTTTTCTTTTTTTCTAAAAAATGTGTTCATAAAAATGTTTTCAAAGTTATCGAACATGTAGACTACATATTGGAGCAATATTAAATTATATACATTTGTCATTTTAGTTATTTTGGTGAGTATGAGTACTATTGACATTTGTGTCAACGGTCCGATTCCTCTCCTGGTACACAGGAAGTCTTAACATTTTCTATTTTAACATGTTTATTAAATTCATTGAGGATGATTACAAGTAAGGGTTGATTGCAGTGAATACAAAGGTGAGGAAATTGTGTGAAATTTTTAAAAATATATATGGATAAATTTACTGTTCTTTCTCTGTTGCGGTAATGACATTCCCTGAGAAACAAATTAAGAAAATCATAAAAAAAAACATGTGTTCACAAAAATGTTTTCAAAGTTATCAAACATGTAGACTACATATTGGAGCAATATTAAATAATATACATTTGTCATTTTAGCTTTTTTTGTGAGTATGAGTACTATTGACATTTGTGTCAACGGTCTTGATTCCCCTCCTGGTACACAGGAAGGCTTAAAATGTTATATTTTAACATGTTTATTAAATTCTTTGAAGATGATAAGTAAGAGTTGATTGCAGTGAATACAAAGGTGAGGAAATTGTGTGAAAAAATTAAAAGAAATATGGATACATTTACTGTTCTTTCTCTGTTGCGGTAATGACATTCCCCGAGAAACAAATTAAGAAAATCATTTAAAAAAACATTTTCATAACTAAAATCTTCATGACTTTTTCCAAATTTGTGTACTTACATGTTTGTTGGACATGATGTAATGGTTTAAATTAAAATTCAAAAGGGTTTATTTTCCTCAGTTAGGGAATTCAAAAGTGCCCGTAGTTACAGAAAGGCCCTATTACAGTATGCCCTGAACCTGGTGTGACTACCTCCAGTCATTATTATGCCCTGAACCTGGTGTGACTACCTCCAGTCATTATTACAGTATGCCCTGAACCTGGTGTGACTACCTCCAGTCATTATTATGCCCTGAACCTGGTGTGACTACCTCCAGTCATTATTATGCCCCACACAGCTGTTGTGATAGAAAGAGATGCATCAGGGTGTTCTGACACAGCTGTCTTTGCACAGCTAGTTTAATCAAGCCTTTCTTCTCTCAGGCACGTACACACTCACACAAAAAAACAGCAATGTGTCAATCATTCCAGGACTGGTCTGTGCCAACATTCAATGAGAATCAATTTATAAAAGCTCAAAGAAAGAGAGCAAAAAAGGTTGAAGACAAAAGTCACATTTTAAGTAGCTAGTATTGAATGGAAATTTTGCTTGAAGTCCATCATTCTCCATTATTAGCCCCCTTGCCAAGGCCTGTCTTTTTTTAAACAACAGACGACATCCAAGTATCCCCCCCCCCCCCCCCCCCCCCATCTCTGAAAGCTGTCCCTGTTGAGAAAGCAGGAGATGCATGGTGGCTCGTGCCACTCATACGTGGTCATGTGGAGGTGGGCTGGGCCGGGCTGGGCCGATGTAGCGTGGTGTAACAGTGGGGGTAAGAATGCATCAGTGGGGGGAACATGGCTTCCTGCTCCAGGCCCTCATGGCACGAGAACTAATGGCTTCGGACTCGACAGCGCGGAAAAGCGCCACCGTTTCTGTTGCGACCGAGGCCACGGACTGATGAGTTCTCCCGAGACAGGTGTTCCTTCCCTGGTAGTGGGGGGATGACAGAACTCGTCATTTAGTCAGAATCAATCTCCCTCTCCCTCTCTCTCTCTCTCTCACACACACACACACACACACACACACACACAAACACACACAGACACACACACACACACACACACGCACACACACGCACACACACACACACCACACACACATACACACACACACACACACAAACACACACAGACACACACACACACACACACACACGCACACACACACACACACACACACACACACACACACACACACACACACACACACACATCTCCTTGTGTCTGCTCTCTGGAGATGCCCAGTGTGAGGAACTGCAGGAGTATGGCCCACGCCGCACCCTGCGCCCTCCCTCGGCTCAGTGGGGGATGGATTGACGTGCTTGGGGAGAGCGTCTCGGGAATGCTGTCAGGGGGGAAGCCGAGTTTCTCTTAAGCAGACGTCCACGGCCAGCCTCTGATGTGTGCTTCCCAATATCATTAGGGCCCCAGATTATTATTCCGGGCACGGACATGCCGACATACACGCGCGCGCACACACACACACACACTCACACGCCTGTGGGGTGTGTTCTGAGCCTGTGCAGTCGTGGCAGAGGGAGCCGCTGTGTGTTTTTCCACTGCCCCCCCCCCCCCCCACTCCTCAACTCAACTCTTTCCACCTCTTCCTCTCTCTCTTTCTGTTTCTCCCTCACTCTTTCTGTTTCTGTCTCTCCCTCTATCCCACTCTGTCTCTGTTTCTGTTTCTCTCTCTCTATCTCTCTCTCTTTCTGTTTATCTCTCTCTCTCTCCCACTCTATCTGTTTCTCTCTCTCTCTCTGTTTCTGTCTCTCCCCGTTTCTCTCTCTGTTTAGGTCTTGTCCATCCCTCTCTCTTCCTCTCCTTCTGTATTTGTCTTCTCTGTCTTTCTCCCTGTGACTTGCTGTTTCTTCCTTTCTTTTTGTTCCATCACCCACTCTCTCCCTCTCTGTAAATCTTGACACCGGGTGATTTCTCCGCCATCAGGCATTGCGAGTCGATAGCTGTCTACCAAGGTATTTCAGCCCTCACCGACTAACTGTTTGTTTGAATCCTGTCCAAAAATGTGTTTATGTTCCCCCCTGAAAAAAAATCAATGACATCGGATCACGCCCAAACATAAAGAACACTCCAAACATCCAAGAAACTGCCTGATCACACACAGACACACGCACGCACGCACGCACGCACGCACGCACGCACGCACGCACGCACGCACGCACGCACGCACACACACACACAAACACACACACACACACACACACCCTCTGCAACTTGAAAGTTTGTGTCCATGGAAGTGATACAGGTCACCCATTGCTAAATCCCGACCTTCTCCTGCTGAGAGAGAACCGCCCCCCCCCCCCCCTCGCCCTCCAGGGCTGCAGGATGCTGAGGAGGAGGGGCGCCTCATCCTGTGGTCCACTGAGCACCACGTGAGGGCTGGGTGCTGGTGGTGGTGGTGGCGGTGGGGGCTGGGGGTGTGTGAGCAGGCCTGGTGCATCCCAGGCTGGCCAGTGATTACCCGCAGCCAGCCTCATAAATCATAAAGTGCCGTCAGGCACGAAAGGCGACGCGCTGGCAGCCAGGGGCATCGCCAAGGCAACGGCAGGGTTTGAGTGCAGGCCGATAACGGACACGAAGAGAGGGGCCGCTAAGGGAAGTAGATTATCAGCACACCCTGGTCGGGGCGCAGAGGGCTATAATTAATGTCCTGGGAGTTAAACCTATGACACGCCCTCTTCTCCCTGTGCCCTGCAATCAGATGAAATAGGAGCGGGACAGCTGGGAAACCAGCGCAGGAATGGACAGAATACAAAGAATAGAAAGAATGAGCGAGAGGAGGGGGGCGGGGGTTGGAAATCTCTTCTGCGATTTCTCCCATCCTTTTTCAGCTCAGTATTGCTCTGTCTCATCGCATTAGAAAACTAATGCAACTGTCTGTTCTAATACTGGAGAGCAGCTTTTGTGGGTTTTTTCTCTCTCCTGCTTTCTTCCCATCCTCCTTCTCTTTCTCCTTCCCACCCCCTCCCCTGTTCCTTTCTGCTCGCTGCTAATCTACACTGTGCCGGCGGACGATAAGACACAGCAGAGCTGTGCGCATATGTTCCTGCCCGCACTTGGCTTTCATTTTCAAGAACTTTGTACAAAGGCAGACAAAAAGGAAAAGTTTAGAAACTCAACCAGGTGAATGCGTCTTTTCTTTAGAGTTCTTTTGAAATGGGAGATTACAAAGTCATTCTGAGAGACATTGATGGGACTTTGTCTTAATCCTGAAGCAGGATGGATGGATGGATGGATGGATGCATGCATGGATGGATATGAGGAGCATTGGATGGACACATCAGATAAGACAAGATAAAACAGACAGATAAACAAATCAGACAGTAAGATAAGATAAATGGATAAGGTCCATATTTGTGCTTCCAGATGTTTGTTTAAGAATTTCTGGATAAATAACAGCAACAATAGCAATAACAAACTGTAAAGGATGGGTGGAGGGGCAGCAGTTAATATTGTGCTGCTAATGTACAGTATTTTGAATAATAATAAATAAAGAAGTATAATGAAGAGCATACAGTTCCCATACTGTATTGTTAGTGATCTCTTATTTAAAGGGATATTCCGCCATTTGTGGAATTACGCTCATTTTCCACCTTCCCTCGAGCAAAACAATCGATATTTACCTTGTTCCCGTTCATCCAGCCATTCTGTGAGTCTGGCGATACAACTTTTAGCTTCAGCCTAGCATAGATCATTGAATCGGATTAGACCATTAGCTTCTCGCCTGCTAGCTTCATGTTTAAAAGTGACTAATATTTCTGGTAATTTTCCCATTTAAAACGTGTGTCCTCTCAAGTTAGAAAGTGCAATAAGACCAACTGAAAATGAACCCTGCCGTTTTTCTAGGCTGATTTGACATGGAACTACATTCTCATCTGGCGTAATAATCAAGGCAACTTGCAGCTACTGGCACTACTACTGCTTGATGTCTATGGGGACTATTTTCAGATGCTGCGTACGATATCACTGCGCCTATGGTATGTTTGCAAGTTGCCTTGATTATTACGCCAGATGAGAGTGTAGTTCCATGTCAAATCAGCCTAGAAAAACGCCAGGTTTCATTTTCAGTTGGTCTTATTGCACTTTCTAACTTGAGAGGAGACACGTTTTAAATGGGAAAATTATCAGAAATCTTAGTCACTTTTAAACATGAAGCTAGCAGGCGAGAAGCTAATGGTCTAATCCGATTCAGTGATCTATGCTAGGCTGAAGCTAAAAGTTGTATCGCCAGACTCACAGAATGGCTGGATGAACGGGAACAAGGTAAATATCGATTGTTTTGCTCGAGGGGAGGTGGAAAATGAGCGTATTTCCAAAAATGGCGGAATATCCCTTTAAGAGTAAATACATGAATACATTACGTATGGACTTTCAAAACAAACCAGACACTTGCATGCAAACAGAAACCCTTGAGAATATCAATTATTTTCAACCTTCAGTCTCACTTGCTGTTCTACTCCTAGTGCTGGTCTAACAGTCATTCATCTGGGAATGGCTTTCTAATGGAAATTCACATGTAGGACTGCCGTTCAATAGCATACACAGGGAACTGTGGCCTCTCCCAGCGTCCATAGGGATCACATGTATAGACTAAAGTGAAGGGTGACCAGAGCTTTGCGCCATGGACAACGCTGATGTCAGACAGGCCAGTAATGAGCAGGTATCAGGGGACATTGAGCTGGTGTCTTCATCCAACAGGCCATCATGAGCTGAGGGTGGTGTGCTGTGGTGTGGAGTAGAGATGAGGGCCCGCACAGGTGGAGAAATGGAAGTGGACCCAATGGAAAATGGATGGCCCAGTCAGGGCATCGGAGATGAAGGCTAGCTATGTACTGTAGCACGTAGTGTTGTATTCAATTGGCCGGCTTCACGTGAGATCCTCACGAGACCTCACGTGTGAATCACGCTTATTTTATTGATTTTTCCCTAGTGAAGCTGCAATGACCCAAACAACCACCAGGTAGCACTTGTGAGCAGGGTTAGGAATGTCGGTGTTACGGATCTCGATGGGATTATGTTAACTGGGGATAGATACTGTAGATAGATTGATCTTGATTGGTCTTTTAATTTATATTAGCCTGCAGTAAAGCGCAATCATTGAGTCACGAGAAAAACATCAACTTAGTGATTTTTGGTTGGGCGCTTGTGATTTTTGGTTAGGCGCTCCTGACACTGACGACATCACCAACCGCAACTCCCAAGGTAGCCTCCACAGGTGTGACTACCCAGTCTTTGTTTGCAATTGAGAGTTTGAGAGTTTGAACTACTTTTTCTAGAAACACCAAATCCAAGAACGACGGAGGAAACTCCCAAGGTTGCGATGCAAGTCAGCATACCAGGCTTTCTAGAAATGCAGCCCAGAACAGTGAATTCTGAATGCTTAGACAGTGCTGTGCAGAGAATTAGACAAATAGGCTACACTGTAAAAAATAAAAAGTTCGGCTAACTAAAAAATGTAACGCAACCAGCTGCGAAGCATTTTCAAGTTTACTCAACTTTAGGCCTGTCTAGTTGTGCTGACCAGGTTTTCAGAGTTCATACAAAGCAGTGTTTTAAGTTTCTTCAACTTTGCTTTGCAAGTGCAAATAAAGTATACATGTAACTAAGCTGAAATTGAAAAAGTAAGTCAGGTAAACTATCACCTCAACTTTGAAAAGCAGGTTAGCACAACTAGATGGTAACTTAAGTTGAGAAAACTTAAAACTCCTTCGCAGCCGGTTGCGTTAGATTTCTAAGTATGTACAGCTTCCTTTAATCTGAAGTTGAAACTATGCTCTTTAAGTTTATCAAACTACGTCAAGAAATAAAAGGCAATTGTCTATTGTATGTACATCTTATCACCCGGTTACAAGACAGACAGCAGAAACAATGAATTCTTAAGTAAAGAATATTATTTTTATTTGAAACTTCTTTTAGAACACTGTCTTTTGTGCCAACAGTAATTAAAATAGTACTTTATTGATCCCCAAGGGGGAATTCAGCAGCTTAAGACACCACACACAACATACAGTACAATGTAAACAGGATAATACAAAGCAAATCAACAAATCAGCATGACTAAAAGAGCAGTAAAATACTAAATACTAAAGATCTTCGAGTTCTAAGAACCAGCCAAAGACATCCAATAAACTGACCACTCTCAAATTATATCTGCCAACACACACAAATGTGTATCTAACAAGGGAGCTACACCAGACGCGTAACTGAAGCATTCCGTTCGCGACGCGTATGTTGCAGCAGTTAATAATCACTATGATCAATGGAAGTAGCTACACCAGACGCGACAGTGGCGCGTACATTCGAAAAAAATGGACCCATCTTCTAAAATGGATTTTTCGCGTCGCGAACGGAATGCTTCAGTTCCGCGTCTGGTGTAGCTGCCCTGTTAGAAAGGCAGTGAGAGGCTGCTCCTCAATAATCAAAGCAAAACACCTTACATTGGCATCTGTGTCAGTGGTAGCAGTGTCGTCCTCAGCAACCCTTAAAATCCCGAGTGTTGACGCCATCCACATCTGTATCCTGCAAGGCAAAGACATTTTGGTCCGATTTATATGGTCTCCTTGTGTGGAAAGACAGCTAACCCCGGAGGGCACAATTTTAAACTGTTTTTGATCTTATGCTCAAAATGTCACCTCGAAAGCAATCCATCACTTGGCACTTTAAAACACAGAACTATAGTGTGTTACTCCAAATGATTAACCAGTGAAATGGAATACTGAATTCTTATTGGCTAGAAGGGTGTGTGCCAATTCCTTATAACGCACACCTATTAAGTAGATCTGGTGAAAAAGTAGTGTAGTTCTATGTCATATTAATTCCATTTATATTTATCTGAGGTCTGCTGCTGCATCAGACTCCTAAATGGGTTGGCTAACAATTATTATGACTGGGTTAACATACCAAGCGAGATTTGAAGAAGGAATCTGTGCTCTCCCTCATTAACAATGGTAGGCCTCGCAAAGCTGGTGTTTTCCTATGCAACATGCATTGGTTATCTGGAAGATAGAGCAAAACAGTAAACAAATATCCTTTGCATTGTAGTTGTTTTAAAATAATCATTTGTGTGTCAATTATGTTAGAAAGACGTTTTGCTTGGGATAAAAGCATTTTCAATGCAGCCTGCCAATAAACATAAAAATAAATAAATGATAGAAGTTTACCTGGGCATCCATTTTGTTCAGTAGAGTCTTCCAAGTCCTCCCCAAAGGCTCCACTACGTGACCTGTACAGTTGGATGATCTTTGCCGTATATTCATCGAGTGAAGAGAAGAACATCTCCTTGAGATTGACTCCAGTGATTCTGAAAAAACTCTTTGTGAACCTATTGGATCATATAATTTTGGTGTATTTAGTCATACAAAATTAATATGCTTCAGAAAGAGCTTAAATCATTTCAAATCTATGCACTTACTTGCTCTTCCAAACATAATGTCAGCCACTGGAGGCTCTTCATCCACAATCTCTTTCCTTCGTAAGGCAAACGTCTGCTCTATTTTGGAATGAACAACTGCATGGTTAGGATGTTTCTTTGTCATTTCTTTCTGCAAAGCACCTTTTCATTTTGTAGAGTTACATCAGTTCTAAAATCACAGGCTTCGCATACAAAATTAAAATGGGCTGCTTGTTGTGGAATTTGTCTGTGCACTCGTGACAAATGTGACTTCAACGCACCTGGAGTTCTGAAAGTGCAAACGCACTGAAGATAGAGACAGGGCAACGGACTAGTGTGTCCTTGACAGAACAGGTAGTGCTTCAAAAGAATGTCAAGACTCTCAAATCCACAGTTTACATTGCATTCCAAACCTGCAAACAGACACAAAAAATATGTAAAATGTATTACATGCAATAATCCTGAAATAAGATAAAACACGAATTCAATAACCAAACACATTTTAGCAAAAACAACTCTTACAGCAAGTATGTGTAAAGTAACTTGTGAATGAAGGTGAATGAAAATGCAGTCCAAGTATGTCCTGCTTACTATGCAAAGGAATAATACAATTGTAATGTATTACAGAATGTAAGCATCTTTTGTAAAGTTTAGCTCCGTCTTTCTGGGACTGCTGCAAAATAGTCCACTATATGAAATATGAAAGTACTGTTTGATTTGTAAGAGAAATAACTTTCCTTGCTTGAGATTCGATGTTTGACTTGCTGAAGTCAAGCTAACATTACTGACACAACTTTTTGCAAACCTTCCTAATGTTAAATGTTGCTATAGAAATCGCAGCCTCTCAAGAAATACATTCATTCAACATCTCGAATACTTTTAGTAGGACTACACGAAGTAAACACTTCATATACCGAATAACATCGTTATGTTTCTAGAAAATTCTGAAATACAATGCTATCATTATAGCTGCTAGTTAGTTGACGTTAGCGTTAACGTAACGTCATGCCTCCCGCCACTTTAAGGTCACTATACTAAGATTCATTTAGCAACGTAACCAAACGTACAAACGTTGATAACAACGTCAATTAATTCATTCTAAGAAGACTTTTCACACGGAAATTACTAAAGTGCTTATATTTTCATTTGGTAGTGAGCTAAACGGGAAGCAGAGACAGCAAGTTTGGCTAATATCTAGTGGCAGATGTTAGCAAGTATGGAGCATCTCACGCGAAGCTCCGGTTAGGAAAATCGAACTTATTCTCGAACTACAACTTTACATAGTTTCTGTTCAAACTATCAAATATAAGGTCACATCAGTGGACAAAGTGATAAAGTAGCGGTGTCTCTTACCTTTACGCTTAACCAACAGCCAATATTAGTAGTGGCAATGAAATTCGGCAGCCATTTTCATCCTTTGAATCAGCAAGCGAGGGAGGAGATTTGCGCATGCGCATTGACATAAAGTACGGAATGTCAACTGTGTCAACGAAAACTGAAGAACGCAATTCAATACAACTTACTTTCACATTTCTCTTGAACATCAGATGAAGAAAAATGATTAAACTCATGTTTAGAAGTGATATGAACTTTTCCTAGGTATATTTGTTCATTCAACATTGAATTCTGATTTCAGTTTACAATCTGCAAGTTCTGTTTTTTACAGTGTACATAAATTGGCTTTAGTATTCCACATTGGCGTTTTCTCTCCATGTTTGATGATGACAAATAACGACATGTTTCTCTTACATTGCACTACACCGTGCAAGAGCGCTTCAAGTGAGACGCGAACCTCAAATTCTCGTGTCTCGTGTCAACGCTACCCATTGAGCTACTCAATTGCAGACACGAAACGGTGCAGTTTCTTTGCCAGATGCTTTGAATGAATCTGTATGAAAGCACGTAGCCTACATTCGCAAAGAGCAGAAGCAATTTGGCCCCAGTCGTGGCGCGACTGGCTGGGGCACCTGCACCGCACGCCGGCGACCCGGGTTCGATTCCCGCCCCGTGGTCCTTTCCGGATCCCACCCTTACTCTCTCTCCTGCTCGTTTCCTGTCATGCTCTCTACTGTCCTGTCCAATTAAAGGCATAAAAAGCCCAAAAAAATTATCTTTAAAAGAGCAGAAGCAATTTAATTTAATTTAGGCCTACAATGAGACGTCACATTTAGTTTACATGCAGTGGTGGTTTTGATTGTCGGTGGCGTTATTGTATCCCTTAGTTGCAATGCAATTATTCCCTCACATGACAGCTGTAACCGCACGTAAGCCTACATTTCACTACATTGCGATGTGAAATGCCACTAAAAGCGGTTTGTGAATTATGTCTTAGTGAGTTAGGAGTCTTCTCAAATTATATTTAAGCTGTCCTAGGCTATGCCTCGTGAATTACTTTTAGTGAAAAAATTAGGAGTCCTAAAACGCTAAAGTGCTACAGCGGACTGTACTGCCACCTCGTGGCGCTAAATTGTAATACAGTTGTAATACATTTCACGCAGGGCGTGAATCACGCAAAGCGTGAGAGAAACGGCCATCACATTTCAACACCTACTGTAACTCACAAACACACACACACACACACACACACACCAAAGCAACTTACATATACAGCAAAGTAACATTCATCATCAAAATCATCATCATTACCACCGTTGACATCTTCCTCCTCCTCCTCATCATCATCACCATATTTACCATGATCATGAATAAAACAAGATAATACTTTCCCTAACTAATTGCTTCTCCTGTATGTTTTTAACAGCAGGAAAACATACAAATCTGTGTAGTGCAAGTGTGAACAACCAGCAATCAAGATTAACATGCAACTGAGCAGCAGGGCATACTTCAGTCTACAGTATGTTCTTTCTTAAACAATCACTTTAGAAACAGATGGCACACTGAATTGTTCTGTGCTCTCCAATCATAGGGCATGTTCTCTGCTGTGACTGGTTCACATTAT
>NC_085004.1:5453390-5490890 GCF_963854185.1 Sardina pilchardus
TGCCAGCTGGCCGGCCCTTTGATACCCTCTGACAGGACGGTGAACTCTCTACCCGCCGGGAGGGCTGGGGTGCTGGACCGCTGGGGCATCGGAGCGCCACTTGGCTCCCGGGCACCCGTGGGGTAAGCCTGAGGTGAGTCGGAGGAGATGCCCACACAGAGATACCAGGCTGTGGTCCTCAAATGACCTCCCCTCTTGTCATCTGTGATCTGTGATCGTCTCGCTGGTCTGGGCCGCAAGGGAATCTCTGCGCAGGTGAAGGCATCTGGCAACTTGAGACATACTGCCCTTGCCTGAGAGCCAAGGTTATGTGCAGATGTACTGAAGCACTGCTATATACTATATATGCTATACGCACAGTACAGTACAGTAGGTACAGTGCAGCATTCCATTTGAAACATTGGGCATTTGGACATATACACAGATACATACAGTATATAACAAAACACTTAGTATCACCCTTATATTTGATATATCATAATATAATGAGTCTTAATACAAATGTGACCTCTGTAGGGCCATAACTTCCCACTCTACAAGTATAACAAGCAATGCTGAACCAAGGGTGATATATGGAGGGATGTATGTGCTCCGTGTTATGCCAAGCAGTAAATGATCTTAAAAAATGCTTTTGAAAAGATGTCTTAGTGTGTTTATGTGTCCACTGGTTAGGCTGTCTACATACCACATAATCTGTTTTAAGATTATATTGTTAGGCTAATTGTTTAGAGCTCTACACCATCCCAGTAATTCATTAAATGTGGTGAATTAGCATGGAGGCACATTAATGCGCCACGGGATGGACACATAGGATCCCAGCACTTCCAACTCTCAGCATGGCACTTTATTTTTGAATCTTTTTTTTTTTTTTTTTAATGCCTGAAGCACACTACCTGTAATGCATTGAAAGGTTCAAAATGTCTAAAACAGTTTCCACTTTCCAGTTTCCAAGACATTTCCAGGCAAGTTCAGATGTTTAGTAAGGCCAGTCATGCTGGTTAAAAGCCTCCATCTTGCCAGGGCTACACAAAGGGTGCCTCTCATCATGCCTCCTCGATCCTCGATGCTCGATCCTCGAGGGGCGTTCCCACTGATCTATAACTAACACTGGATAGACTATCCCATTGTTTCCCCCCCCCATCATTCTTTATGTAGATCAGTGAGGATCGAGGCATCGAGGAGCGAGGGAGGACGTATAAACGCTGCATGAGACGCACCCAAAGAGGAAACACAAACACACACCTCACCTCCTGCACCCACCTGATAACCTAACAGCCTGACGAGCGAGTGGGTCACTCAACTCAGGAAGGAGAAGGAAATGTCAGCGCTTTTTAGGTCCCCTAAGGCCAATATTTGCTTCGTGACCTCCCCCTCCTCAAACATCGCGCAACCCTTTCAGCGTCCGCCCCATCCTCAGCGTGTGGAAGGAAAGCAAATACAGTGGGCTGCTCTCCCACTGATGTGGTCACGAGCGAGAGAGGAAGTGAGCGCTCGGAAGAAGGTAATTATCCGCAGGTTGCCAAGTGTCCACAAGGGATGGGAAGAATAGGAAATCAAACTTACACAGTGACGTGGGCTCTCTCTCTCTCTCTCTCTCTCTCTCTCTCTCTCTGTCTGTTTTCTGGTGTTTGATCAATCTGTATGTTGATCAAATACTGTATGTTTCACTCAGAGCTAAAAGAGGAGGCAAACAGCTGTACACTCTGGACAGTGAGAGAATGTGCATTCAGTTTTTAGTGTGTTTCTTTTTTTACTCTTTTACATTATGTTCCATAAATACATGTATACTGATACTGTATATGGAGCTCCTGAAGGACCATGGTGGGAATGATCTTTTCAGATATGGGAATTTATTTTTAAAGACCCTCTAGCGGGACCTGACACTTCTGTGTTCCTACGCAGTACTTTTGACTTTGCGAGGGAGCGCAAAAGTTATTGTAAGGGGACCGCAAAACTATTGGGGCTCTGTAGCCGGCACACTTGATGATGAAACATTTCTGAAAAAGCCTCAAGTTTTTTGACCAAGTTAAGGAATAACCTTAGCACCAGTGCTGACGAACAACTGTCCATGTCTTTCCCTCTCCGCTGCAGTATGTAGCAAATGCTCATGTCTGGCCCAATATTGCTCAGCCTCTATGTGTGGAGTTGCACACACTCTCCGTGATGAGTCATTGAGAGAGAGAGAGAGAGAGAGAGAGAGAGAGAGAGTATACTCAGTGTGAGAGAGAGAGAGAGAGAGAGAGAGAGAGAGACAGTGTTCAGAGAAAGAGAGAGGGAGAGAGTGAGACAGTGCTCAGAGAGAGTGAGAGAGAGTGTACTCAGAGAGAGTGTGAGAGAGAAAGCTCAGAGACAGAGAGAGAGAGAAAGAGAGAGGGAGCAACCAAAAGGGAGAGAGTGCTCAGTGGCTGAGGTGATTGTGAGCATTTCACACAGTAGTCTACTCTCTCCTCCACAGTCCTGCACACCACAATCACACATCAAAGCCCATGCCTGCTATTATAAAGCCATCTCAATTACAGGACCTCTGTCCTCCCTTACACACACACACACACACACACACACTCACTATCTATCTCTGTCTTTTGTGTTTTGATTGTGTGTGTGTGTGTGTGTGTGTGTGTGTGTGTGTGTGTGTGTGTGTGTGTGTGTGTTTCTGGAGATCAGACAGACAGCACAAATAGCATCAAAGTTTGTATCACCATCGATGCTTCAGTCCAAATCTGCTGCCAGGTCTGGGCAGGATGTTTTCCACCGCACACAGACACACACACTCACACACACACACACACACACACACACACACACACACACACACACACACACACACACACACACACATCCATCCCAGTTTCCAACATTGGCCTTGTACACATATCGGCAGACTTGCAGAGTTTAAAGGCAAGTGTTAATCATTCATAGCCCTCACATGCCTATGGGCACACACTCCCTTTTCTCTGCACGTCTGCACCTTCTATTTATTTATTTATTTATTCATTTTGCCTTAGCTCTTGGGTTCTCCAGTCTGACCGCCATTGATCATGTCTGCTTTATTGTTTTTCATGAAGAGCGAGTGGTATTTTTGTGGAGACCTTGCCTGTAATGATTGCACGTCAGACACAGGTGTGGTTTGGAGTGGAGTGGAGCAGGCTAAGGCCTTGGTTGGAGTGTTTTCCTGCGGAGACTGAGCTGTTAGTTGGCTCCTGTGAGGCACAAACATGTTTGATCAGAATAAGAGCGGGTAAAAGTTAGCAGCGGGTTTGATATTCGCTGGATATTCGTTTTTGAAAGACATATTCTCATTCTGATTGCTGACATTTTCTCATTCTGATTGCTGTAGTAGTTGCCAATGGTAGTCTGCTACTTACTACAGGTAAAGGTTTGCTGATATCTGACATTATGGTGAAACAGTACACATTTAAAGTTTTATAATAGGCACCACAAATTTGCAAAAATATATGTTCTCATTCTGATTGCTGTAGTAGTTGCCATTGGTAGTCTGCTACTTACTACAGGTCAAGTTTTGCTGATATCTGACATTATGGTGAAACAGTATGCATCTAAATGATTAAAATATTCATCATAAATCAACAAAAAGCTATTTTCCCATTCTGATTGCTGTAGTAGTTCACAGTGGTAGTCTGCTACTTACTACAGGTCAAGTTTTGCTGATATCTGACATTATGGTGAAAGAGTATGCATTTAAATGTTTAAAATATGCACCAAAAATCAATAAATATGTATTTTCTCATTCTGATTGCTTTAGTAGTTGCCATTGGTAGTCTGCTACTTACTACAGGTCAAGTTTTGCTGATATCTGACATCATGGTGAAACAGTACGCATTTAAATGTTTAAAATATGCACCAAAAATCAATAAATATATATTTTATCATTCTGATTGCTGTAGTAGTTGCCATTGGTAGTCTGCTACTTACTACAGGTCAAGTTTTGCTGATATCTGACATCATGGTGAAACAGTACGCATTTAAATGTTTAAAATATTCACCAAAAATCAATAAATATATATTGTCTCTTTCTGATTGCTGTAGTAGTTGTCAGTGGTAGGCTGCTATTTAACAAAATTGCATATTCATCATATGTTTGCTGTAGTTGGCCTGTGGCCAATGGTAGGCTTCTACTTAGGGAGACTTTCAATGAAACAGGGTGAGAACAATTCTGAAAAACGCACTAATGGCATTGTCAACAAGTCATTTTTTTATTACAGAATATTAAAGAAGGATGATATCTATAATAACAAGAGACACTTAAATAAAGATATAAATTAAGTAATGAATAATAAACAGTGACACTTAAATGAAAAATATGAATACCATAATAAGAAATAAGATGCAGAATTCACAATTCATGCAGAGAGACGGATAGCAGTCTACCATTGGCACCTACTACAGCAATTCGAATGAGAAAATATATTCATTGATTTTTGGTGTATATTTTAAACATTTGGTAACACTTTATTTTAATGTTTCGCTGTTACAGTGTACCTACCTAATTAGGTACAGTGGTACAACCTGTGTAACACACTGTCAGGTACTATCATTCTATCGTTATGTATTTGTGGGTACCTACATATAGTTGTTACATTGTAATACTGAGTGCTTTTACAAAACTTTACCAATTTGTCTACATTTTTCATCAGAGGCAAAGGGCTGACCTGAGACCTGCTGGATGGGGTGAATCTGGTGATGATAGATTTGATATACAAACCATTTTTAGCTCCTGTCAAGGCCTCATTGTCTTCAGTGTACATGTAACAGCTGTGCTGCTACAACCTTGTTACGGGTTTATGCCACTGTATCAAAGAGTAATAAGAGTGTACCAACACAGTAGATTCATGTGCTACGTAGGGTAATTGCAGACATGTTCCAAGACATCAAAGACACAACATACATGTCATATGTGCCTGAACGTTATTAACTGGTACACTTAACAGATTTATTCCACTGTAAAGAGTTACAAAGGTGTTGCAGTGCAGCTGTTACATGCAACTGTGTTGGTACACACGTATTACTCTTTGATAGTAGTAGTAAGTAGCAGACTACCTTTGTCAACTACTGCTGCAATCAGAATGAGCAAATAGCTTTCTGTTGATTTTTGGTGCATATTTTAAACATTTAAATGCGTACTGTTTCACCATAATGTCAGATATCAGCAAAACGTTACTTGTAGTAAGTAGCAGACTACCATTGGCAACTACTACAGCAATAAGAATGAGAAAATATATATATTCATTGATTTTTGGTGCATATTTTAAACATTTAAATGCATACTGTTTCACCATGATGTCAGATATCAGCAAAACTTGACCTGTAGTAAGTAGCAGACTAATGGCAACTACTACAGCAATCAGAATGAGAAAATACATATTTATTGATTTTTGGTGCATATTTTAAACATTTAAATGCATACTCTTTCACCATAATGTCAGATATCAGCAAAACTTGACCTGTAGTAAGTAGCAGAGTACCACTGTCAACTACTACAGCAATCAGAATGGGAAAATAGCTTTTTGTTGATTTATGATGAATATTTCAATCATTTAGATGCATACTTTTTCACCATAATGTCAGATATCAGCAAAACTTGACCTGTAGTAAGTAGCAGACTACCAATGGCAACTACTACAGCAATCAGAATGAGAAAATATATTTTTGCAAATTTTTGGTGCCTATTATAAAACTTTAAATGTGTACTGTTTCACCATAATGTCAGATATCAGCAAACCTTTACCTGTAGTAAGTAGCAGACTACCATTGGCAACTACTACAGCAATCAGAATGAGAAAATATATATTTATTGATTTTTGGTGCATATTTTAAACATTTAAATGCATACTCTTTCACCATAATGTCAGATATCAGCAAAACTTGATTTGTAGTAAGTAGCAGACTACCACTGTCAACTACTACAGCAATCAGAATGGGAAAATTGCTTTTTGTTGATTTATGATGAATATTTTAATCATTTAAATGCATACTGTTTCACCATTTTTGGTGCCTATCATAAAACTTTAAATGTCTACTGTTTCACCATAATGTCAGATATCAGCAAACCTTTACCTGTAGTAAGTAGCAGACTACCATTGGCAAATACTACAGCAATCAGAATGAGAAAATGTCAGCAATCAGAATGAGAAAATGTCTTTCAAAAACGAATATCCAGCGAATATCAAACCCGCTGCTATCTTTTTCCCGCTCAGAATAAGAAGCACAGGCCAAGAGAGGGAGTTCCTTTTGCACCTCCTGTTCCTTAAAGGGATAGTTCGGATTTTAAGACACGAAGTTGTATGGGTTCCCTGTCAGCAACGTAGTGCATCAGCACTGACTTACCCCCGACAGCGTCCTGTGAGCCGAGATCCAGCCGGTTTTTGATCGTTTTTGATGCCGGACTATTTTCTTCAGCAAGTTTCTGGGGTCACGAAAGTAAAGTGTTTTTCTTCTCAAAACCATATGCGTTCAACAGAGTGATATATTTGCACCACAAAAACGTTGTCCAGCTGTCAGTAGCGCGCAGTGATAGGAATCGCGAAAAATAAGTAAGTGATAACGAGGTTTGAATTTTTCCTGGACAACGTTTTTGGGGTGCAAATATATCACTCTGTTGAACGCATATGGTTTTGAGAAGAAAAACACTTTACTTTCGTGACCCCAGAAACTTGCCGGACTACTTTCTTCAGCATCAAAAACGATCTAAAACCGGCTGGATCTCGGCTCACAGGACGCTGTCGGGGGTAAGTCAGTGCTGATGCACTACGTTGCTGACAGGGAACCCATACAACTTCGTGTCTTAAAATCCGAACTATCCCTTTAATCTCCTGTTCCATATGCACACCCTGTTCCTTATGCACCCATGTTCCCTATATGCACCCTTGTTCCTTATGCACCCCTGTTCCTTATGCACCTCCTGTTCCTTATGCACACCCTGTTCCTTATGCACCCCTGTTCCTTATGCACCCCTGTTCCTTATGCACACCCTGTTCCATATGCACCCCTGTTCCATTATGCACACCCTTTTCCATATGCACTTCCTGTTATTTATTGTTCCATATGCACACCTTGCTCCACATACACTTCCTGTTCTTTAACCTCATGTTCCTTATGCTCCTCCTGTTTCTAAACCTCCTGTTTCATGTGTATCCCCTCCTTATGCCCCTCCTGTTCCTTATCCTCCTGTTCTGTATGCACCTCCTGTTCCTTATGCACCTCAGGTAGGCACAGACTTGTTGCTAGCACAATCTAAATGTATATATGGATGAACTCTGTGTCACACCACAGAAGAGCTGCACGTGCACAAAGAAGCCACTGATGATGTGCCATAATGCATCTTCTCATGACTACTGTATGTATAGGCTCAGCGTAGAGTAGTAGAGTATAGTCTTACAATGCATAGGGGAATTCTATATGCTATGTTACTCTCCACACCTTTTAAACTTCAGATGTAGTGTCACACTTGATTTATCATTTAGTTTTTGGTTTCTTTTGCACAGTCGCTGTACCAGAGTTAGCTGTATAGCTAATTTGCATCTGTGGTCCCGGGACAGGAACATATACAAAGAGAGTACAAGACACCTAATGCAGAACAACTAACAATATTTACCAGGATTGCATAATTAGTCTTTCAGAGACCTGCACATTTTGTGATGTGGGACGATCCATTTCTCAGCTGCTCTGGTTGAGAATGCTGATTGTCCAAAAGCAGCACAAACTTGGTATGGAGGAAAAGATAAAGACATCTGGAGCCTGAGAAAGTTAAAAAGAAAGCCAAAAAGAATGTGTCTCCGAGCTAAATCAAACCCTGAAACTACAGGCCTGCTCGTTGATGACTGCATACAATGTGGGTATGTGCTGGATGCCATATCACTCCCTGACTGGAGATCATAAATAGTTGATAGCTGTGTGAATCCTTCGTGGTCTCAGGCCTTCACACAGAAGATGACGTCCACACACTCACCAACCTTCAAGGGACAGAGCAATCCTGCACAATGAACCAGAGACATAGCACATTCTCTTTGGCTGTACATGTCTCTCTTATGTGTCTACCCCTCATGTATTCTCATGTGTAGCTTGCTCTTTCTGTTTGTGTACGCTTGCATGGTGTGTGTGTGTGTGTGTGTGTGTGTGCGTGTGTGTGTTTATGTGTGCATTTTGTCTGTGTGCTTGAGTGGGTACACATTCTTTCTCTTTGACTTCACATGTCCCTCCCTCTTGTGTACCTCTCTCTTTCTCTTTGTTTCTCCCTCTCTTTCTTTATCTCTCCCTCATCACACTCTCTTTCACCTTTCGTTCGCCCTCCCTTGTGATGTTCTCTCATTGACTGTTTCTATAACATCCCTTATTTCTCTCTTTGTCTCTCACTCTTGCTTCTAACTCTCTCTCTCTCTCTCAGCAGGTTTACTGTCCCCTATACTGCCCCCTATGTCTTTCAATCGTAATGTCTCTCTCTTTCTCAACTGCCTTATTCTCTTTCTCTCTCTCTCTCTCTCTCTCTCTCTCTCTCTCTCTCACACACACACACACACACACACACACACACACACACACACACACACACACACACACTTCCCCAGCTTCTAAGATGAAAGCCAGCAGCACTCTAACCTGGTGTGATGGAGCCACCAAGTTGTTGCAGCCCAAATGGCAGTGGCAGCACTGTGTGGTTGGCTTTTATCTCCTCAGGGTTAATAGCGGGGGGACCCCACCAGAGAGATCTGGGCCTCCCTTTGTGTACAGAGGCAACGGTCGGCCCAGCAGCACCTCTCAAATGGCTAAGCGTCCGCCTCAGTGCAAGCACGCTTCCCCCATGGGGGGGAGAGAGAGAGAGAGAGAGAGAGAGAGAGAGAGAGAGAGAGAGAGAGAGAGAAGCCAGTCACCCATGGCCTACTCTACAAATTCAGCCACAATCTCCTTTAGGTGGTTCTTGCAGTGGAAGCCATGTTGAAACAGGGTCAGCACAGCACTATTGTTGTGGCTCTCTCATTTCCCTCATGTCCAGTTTCTACCTTAACACTTTAGTGTCTGCTCTACTGGATCAAGGCTGATGTTGAAGCTGGACACTGTAAAATGTCTGGAGATTTTTGGGATGATGCTATATACCACTGGATGAAATTATTCTGAATCGAATACAAATACAGACTATAATTTATATATAAAAATGTAAAAAAGATGTAAGTTCAAGAGTCCTCAGGCTGAAGACAGTTCTGCTGTCTGAGAAGCATTGTCCAATATGTTAAACTGTTTGTGTAGCATAGAAATATTGGCTAAAATGTTGAAATCTGTCATAAAATATAGTGATAAAATAAAATGAAGTAAAGAACTGCTCAAGATGTGCGGGTGTACTGTATGTACTGTCTTTAAGTGTTGGGGCTTTGCATGTCCTGAGGGCCTCTCTCATTCATGTTCTATACCATACAATTATTCTGTCATTTTCATAGTCATCTGCATGAGTGCAGTTCACCAATGAAAGTCGTCTTTGGCATGATTTGATTTGGTGCCATTGTCGCGCACAGCCCTGGGCAGGCAATGTTTTTCCTGTGAAATGTGCTTCCAGACGTCCTCGAAATGGACAGATACTTTAAAAATCAATTTGCATTGGAAATTAAATCAGCAAAAGCAGTAGGGCTGAGAGAGCCGAAGACATCTGGTTGTGGCAAGAGCACATCACTTATCTGGAGGAAGATCACATTTTAATGGTAGGAAAGCTATCATATGCCCATGTGTTGCCCATAGGAAACGGGGGCTTCTCCTGGCTTAAAAACAGCTCTGCTTCATGAGAGGGCATCCAGCTAGCATAGGCCTGACAATAGAATTCATTTTCTTCAAATTATTTTATTTATTTATTTATCCTTTATTTAACCAGGGGGGTCATATTGAGTCTCTTTTTCAAATGGTCCCTGGCCAAGAAAGGCAACACTTAAAACACCTAAAATATAGAGACCTCACCTCACCTACAGTGGACCAACCATGCACACATAAACAACAATAGCTACACCAGTTAGTACAAACAAAGAACATACAAAGCAACAAACAGAGCACACCACATTACACAACAACAAAACAGCTCTGCACAAGCCACACCACATTAAACATAGCAAAGCACAGCACAACATAAGGACAACAATTAAATATAACAGCAAACAAAATATAACATGTAACAATCAAGACATCATACAACAAGCAAATAGAAATGCTTTTTAGTTCTAGTCATATTTTAGTCATTTTTGTCTTATAAATGTTTATAATAAAGGAAGGCATTTATTAACCAATGCACTGCTTAAACCTTGAAAATCCAAAAGCTGTGCAGGGAGAGTTTGTCTCATGATCACGTGTTTGTGATGAATATTTTGACCCCAGAGGGCATAGGCAGTGTTGTACTATATTATCTACTCTAGCACCGTCCAAGACAACATTTTAGTCAACAGCAAGTCAGTAGTGACGGTTGAGATGAGGAACTGTTGAAAGTAGCTAGGATGGATGGCAGCAACTCATGAAGTTGAATGTGGACATCTGCTGGTTACATACATTACAGCTGCCATCTTGGCATTACAAACTGTCCCATTTCTGTGGAGGATTCTGTGTTGGGCCTCCTTGTTAATAAGGTCTCTTGACTTTGTTTAAGGTCAAAGGTCGTTGATGAACATATTTTGTCTTGCTCACGTCTAACAAAATGTACACTAGCTACTAAGATGCGTGCCGGTGAGGAGAAAGGGAGCCTACGCTTGTCAGATCACATCCCTCATCTCCTGTCTCCCCTGTGGGCGTGTGCAGAGCAGGTACGGGTGCAGGGATCAACGGGAAGAGGAATTGGGCTTGCGAAGCTAAGACAGGGGGTATAGAGGCCTTTTTCCCTCTCCTCTTCCTCCTCCTTCTTCTCCTCGTCGTCTCAAGCCTGCATGACGAAAACACAATCGTCCGAACGCATTCACATCTGAATACTGAAACACCAAACCATTTAATATTCAGATAATATAACACAAAACTGGGAGGAAAAAAGAGAAGAAAATGCATTGCCTGTTTTGGCCTTGGTGCTCCATAAGAATGGCTAAGGACTAGTCTGTCTTATGAATAATTTAGACTATACCTGTGTGTCCAAAGTATTGAATTTCTGAATGAAACGCATGGGAGGAATTTCAGATGACCAGAGGAAGAGACACCAGCCAGTTCTTCCTGTTTATTATCTTTCAATGCTTCTGTTGTTGTTGAAGGGAAATGTAATTGCTGTTGTTTACGCCTTTCAGTGACTGATTTTCTTTTTACCAATTCAAAAAAAGAAAACAAGAAAAAAAACATTTCCACCTTATTTTCCAGTTATAATGATGCCTTTTGTTTGGGCTGGACACGTTATAAGAGTCTGCGTAGAGTACAATAGAGACATTCCACCAGACGCCAGACGGAAAATATGTGCTGTAGGTGTCTGAGCCTTATGAAACAGCACAGCAAATCGGGAGCGTAAATATTGATGAAAATGTGATGGCATGGCACACAATGAATAAACAGTAACCAGTGAGCTGAATGTAACATAAACAAAGACAAATGGATAAGTACACCTGTAAATAACAACAACTGAATAAACAGATTATTCTCAATAAACAGTAAGCTGAATATAATATAAAAAAACAAAACAAATGATGAGCACATTTGTAAATAACATTACGTGAATGAACAGATTAGATGACAACTCGACCAAATATTGAAATTACTAAATATACCTGATAGACCTCAATGCATATGATAGAATGAAAATAAGCCCAAACTTTGAATGAATGAGTGATGAACAAGAAATGGTGAAGAACAGACAGACAGAGTGATAGAGTGATAGAGTAGGAGAGTAGGAGAGCTAGAAAGAGAGAGTCCCCACCTCACATTCAGGAGTAAAGAAGAAGAAGAAGAAGAAGAAGAAGCAAAAGAGTGTTACAGTATACCTCAAGACCCTTTGCAATGCAGACAACCCACAAACCAATCCCTTACAGCCACATCAAGGTTGAATTCAAGGCCAAACACACATTTTGACATGTGTGTATTTTCTTTTCCAATGACAAAACAAACACACATACACATGCAAAAATATATATATTGTGGGCTTGAGTTATAGCATTGGGACCAGGGCTGTGGGGGAGCAGTGCACTCAGACAGGAAGTGCTTAGGCCATCAGGGGAGAAGAAGATGGCCATATACAGTACAGTGGGGGAGAGTAAGTATTTGAACCCATGCTAAAGTTGACTAAAAAGAGGAATATAAAATCATGCCTTCATTCAAGAAACGAGTAAAAATCAAACCTTCAAGGATGCCGATTTTTTTTTTGTGAATGAAGAATGTATCATACTGTAAATAAATAAATGTTCTTCCTTGAAATACGGGGGTAAAAGTATTTGACCCCTATGTTAAATTCCCATAGAACCAGGAAGATTTTTTATATGTTTTTATTTTTAAAGGCCAGCTATTTCATGGATCCAGGATACTATGCATCCTGATAAAGTTTCCTTTGGCCTTTGGAATTAAAATAGCCTCACATCACCACATAGTATACCCTCCACTGTACTGTACCTAGAGATTGGCATGGTGTTTTTCGCATTGAGCTCAATGAGCATCAAACAGGCTAACAGGCTAACTGGATGGCACTTGACTGTTGATTTTGTGTGTCTTGATTTGTGTAGACATGTTGGGGCAATTGCTCTGTCGCTAGTTTGGAGTTTAACACGGTTTTAAACTCAGTGGTGACGCAAGAAGTCACGTGACGACTTAAGCTCCATTGCTGTGTCATATGCACCTGTGGTTTAACCTGCTGCTGCGTTTGACCTTGATCTCAATTGCTGTGTCTTCAAGGAAATTCAAATCACTCACTAGAGGGCGCATTTAGTGCGTGTTAGTCTAATCTCGGAAAGGACATGGTTTTACGGTAGACTAAACCATAGTTTGCAGGCTAGCTAGATAGGTGACAGTTTACGCTTCATAAGCCGACACATACACACACTGTTGGCTAGTTTGGACTTATTACACAGTAGGCTACAATAAAGGCTACAAGATAGCAGATGCTTAAGTAGGCAAATGCCTAATCAAAAATGTACAAAGAACGAGTAGGCCTATTGGCAGACTTCCAGGCAGGAACTTTTGTTACGTGCGTTTTATTGTGAGACCAGAGAGACATGCGTTTTGTTAGCGGCACCGGTAGGCTATTAAAAGCAGTAGTTTTCGGTTTAGTTTGGGGTTTAATTTACTTTTGGACTGTTTGGTGATGTTGCTAAATGTAGAGACTGATGGGCACTGAAATATTATTATATTTGGGGATTTCCACCCGCTGTTTGCGGGAGGCACTTTCATTCATTCAATGACGGTGCGCTGTGAAACCTTATTGCGTAACCTTGATTAATAATAATAAAACATTGTTCAATATTGAAATGCACTCATGGCTGTGGACCACTGGCGCAAGAAACATAGACATACATTTTTTTTTTATTGAATTACATGTTTAAATTTTCAACACATCTGCATATGAGTTTATAGTACTGCACATAAAAAAACATCAACAACCCTGTGGCATTTCACAGATATCAAGGAAACAGATGTAACTGAACTCAGCTGAACCTAATCCAATGAGGCTTCACCTGCTACTCTACTGTACAGACGTTGCCAAAGTCTGTGATCTAAAAGTCAGATTTACATTAATGCATACGTGCGTCAGCACTTTTCCCCACTCGACATGCTGTCAGACCGGGCTGTCCAGGCAAAGTACCGGCTGCCCCGTCTGATCTGGTGTCTTCACATGTCCAGAGAGCAACCCGCTGCAATTTTGCCCTCAGCCCGGAGGTGCAGCTCCAGCCTCTCCTGCTTTATCAGGACCATCTCTTCCTGCAGGGCAGTTTGTCTTTGGAGTTGGTCCTCTATCCCCGCAGCATTACCAGCCTCTCCCTCTCCAGGCGCACCAGCGTCTCGCTGCAGGTGCAGGTAGTTATTGCGGGCCGCCCGGTTAAGCCTCCCCACACCGGGCCCTGCTGGTTGGTGCACACTGCACAGGGATAGCCAGGGCACGGTTGTGCGGGGACAGGTCGTCCCATTCGATGCTCCACCACCCGTGCCCATGGATTCCCTCCTCACCTTCGCACTCTTCTTTTTTGTTTGGCTATATTAAAGTAGACTAGCCTACATCACATGCCTACTACCACACTATCTATTAGAGAGATGGGACGCGTCTTGCATGAGTTAATATATGAATGGCCTGAGCTAATAAAAAATAACTGCTTGATCAGTTATTTTGAGTTTTTTGGCAGACTATAGGTATAAGGAGCCAGGACCACACAGCCCAGGCTGCAGAAGAGCCACGAGGGAGCAGCAAATTATCTTCAGAAACAATATATTTAAGCTCACGATATTCACACCGGCCCAAATCTTTAGCGGCCCACCGGGAATCCTCCCGAATCTCCCGATTAGCCACCCTGGCCTGCACACACACACACACACACACACACACACACACACACACACACACACACACACACAAACACGATACATGCGTAGCCTAATTGCACCTTTAGGGGGAACACGTGGCGCTGTGTGAGACTTATGCGCTGATAAAGGGTGGGTGATCAATTGGCCTGGCATCGATTGATTCAGTTTCAGCACCACCGCGGTTGACAGCTCCCGTTAAGAGCTTCTTGAAGCTTCTTAGGCTTGATCTTAAGGTTCTCCTAAGAAGGCAGTTAAGAACGTGTCTGGGAAACACCCGTTTCTTAGCGCTCCTTCTCAGCCAATCCTTCTTAAGAGCCTTCTTAAGTCCTTAAAGGGATATTCCGCCATTTTTGGAAATACGCTCATTTTCCACCTCCCCTCGAGCAAAACAATCGATATTTACCTTGTTCCCGTTCATCCAGCCATTCTGTGAGTCTGGCGATACAACTTTTAGCTTCAGCCTAGCATAGATCACTGAATCGGATTAGACCATTAGCTTCTTGCCTGCTAGCTTCATGTTTAAAAGTGACTACGATTTCTGGTAATTTTCCCATTTAAAACGTGTCTCCTCTCAAGTTAGAAAGTGCAATAAGACCAACTGAAAATGAAACCTGGCGTTTTTCTAGGCTGATTTGACATGGAACTACACTCTCATCTGGCGTAATAATCAAGGCAACTTGCAAACGTACCATAGGTGCAGTGATATCGTACGCAGCATCTGAAAATAGTCCCCATAGACAACAAGCAGTAGTAGTGCCAGTAGCTGCAAGTTGCCTTGATTATTACGCCAGATGAGAGTGTAGTTCCATGTCAAATCAGCCTAGAAAAACGCCAGGTTTCATTTTCAGTTGGTCTTATTGCACTTTCTAACTTGAGAGGAGACACGTTTTAAATGGGAAAATTACCAGAAATCGTAGTCACTTTTAAACATGAAGCTAGCAGGCGAGAAGCTAATGGTCTAATCCGATTCAATGATCTATGCTAGGCTGAAGCTAAAAGTTGTATCGCCAGACTCACAGAATGGCTGGATGAACGGGAGCAAGGTAAATATCGATTGTTTTGCTCGAGGGAAGGTGGAAAATGAGCGTATTTCCACAAATGGCGGAATATCCCTTTAAGGAAGATAGAATCTGGGAAACGCAGCCATTAATGGTTTAAAGACCACTTAGCTGTAGCAGGGGATTGGTTGCTTACTTCCAGGCTTGTGTTGAGTTGCTGTGATTGGTGTAGTTTGTGATCCTGATCACCTGCGTCGTTGATTACTGGTAGTGTCCTTGCGGTGTATTTACTTTGTGTTCAAGTTTGAGTGTCCTTTTAAACCCTGAAAGTGAGCAGTTAACTTCCTGTTCATTTTGATCATTGTTTTTTTTAATAAACTTGTACTTGATTAACCTTCCTCTTTGACTCTCCTTTGGTGTCTGGCAACTTGCTGGTCTGTAGGAACCTGGTGTTACAAGTATATGTACACTTTACGTTTAGGTCAGTGGGTGGTTGTGTGTATGTGTGTGGGGTGGAGGAGGCCGGAGAGAGGCTTTTCTTCCACAGCAGGTGGTGGAGTCTTTATGGGATTCTTACCGCGGCATACAAGGCTTGCAAAGTCACGTCCTTCTTGTTAAGTCAGGAAGATGGATGTTTCATGTCTGCTGTTAAAGTGACATTTGGCATTTGTAGATTTGATGTTTTTCAGAGTGCATTCTACTTTTCAACTGCTAAGGACATCTCATTTCAGCCACATGAAGTCGAATCTGAAATCACACCAGCGTTCATGGAGCTCTGTTCCTCACAACTGTTTGTGTTACCTTTTTGTTCATCTTCTCACCTTTGAATCAAATCCTAATTCTGTACCTGAGCGTTCACCTCAGTCACAGAACTGTAGTAAACAGGCCATGTTAGTCAGCCTGATAGATTGTGTTAAAGCAAAGGGTGTCAAAGACACTGCCCAGGGCCAGATACACATCAGTGGGTTTTATACAGCTGCAGATGTTTGGGTGCGAAAGATTATTGAGATAACAAGGAAAAACAACCAAAAATATATTCACATCCAGCTGACGTCAACTATGTGTAATAAGCAATATTTCTATATGATAAATCAAACCTAGTACTGCAGGAAAGGAAACATGGGTTGGTGCATTGACAATTACTAGTGCAGTGCCCGTACAAACAATGTTTTCCAAGAGACTTTTGAATGGTTGTGCATCATTTGCCTTGATGCAGTTTGTGCAGTTTGCCTTGAGATGGGAGAAATACGGATTTCAATGTTGCACTTCCTGCTTTCAATGATGTAAAAATCATCATTTTTCATCATTGAAAACAGGAAGTCCTATTCATGAGTTTCATTGAAATCCGTTTTTCTCCCATCTCAAGGCAAACTGAGGGAAGGATGCACGACCATTCAAAAACATGACTGGTTTTCTAAAGATACAAAGCTTAATGCTAATCGGTGAAGTGTCCCTTTAATTTCAATTGGCTAGCAAGAGAGTAGTGACGAGCCCAGCTGTTCAAAGTTGAACAGATTTCAACTTTGAACGCTGCGGTAAAAAACGGTCAGCGCCGAGAACTTTTTTCCGCCGAGGGCGCTCAGCGCTACGAACGCTGAACTACATAGACTTTATATTGAAAATTGGGTAGCACTTTATAATAACCATCCGTTATAAATGGTTAATTGATGCTTTATTTTGCAACTATAATTAAACATTTAATAACTTAATAATCATAAATTAATCATTTGTAGATAACAATCAATGATTACTAAACGCATAACTTACAAATACGTTATTATCAGCTTATGAAAAAAGAAACAATTTATGTATATATAACATACGGAAAAGTATCTGTTTAGTGATAACTTGATTTCAATTTATTTTATATCAATAAACTACATTATTATTGCAAATATTGTATTATAACTAATGCCATATTGAGTTATTATTAATGATTATAATGTTGATTGTAGGCCTTTATATAGCCATATCCACAACGCCAATGTATATTACATAGATTGATTAACTATTGAACTATAAATGATGTTCTATTGATTAACAGTTAGTTAGATAAACAATTACAATATTTGTTTTTCAGATGGCTATGATAAAGTTGGGCCTTAGTCTTTTATTTGTTACTAAATCATTTGTAAATGTCAATATCATTAGCCTAATGGATGGGACATGACGTCATCAAACCTCTTTTGGATGGCTATTATAAAGTTGCATCGTAGTCTTTTACATGTTAATAAACAATTTGTAAATTATCTAAAAATGTCAATAACTGGAGAGAAATCTATGAACATAATGTTTATTTGAAGTTTCACCAAAACAGTTTTGAAAGTTGACGAAACAAAATGATCATAATTTGATCATGGAAAACATAAGCCTACATCAAAATGAACAATTTATTTTTACATTTCTTGGCAATATCGTGGAGTAGGCGACCCAGAGTGGAGTGGACCATTGCGATCATTCCACTCAATTAAGGTGATCTTTCGCAAGTCCGCTGTCCGATTCCCCCTGCGTCTTGAGATGTTCTCCTTGTAGGCTAACTCCGCCAGGCTCTCTCGATGTGCTGTGTGGCAACCTGTAGCCTATCTGCATTGACGAATGCTTGACTGTGTCAGGTTCACTACCCAAGTGCAGGCAGTAGACGATAGGCACACCGCCATTCATCGCTTAAAACTAAGGTCCCTGTTCTAATATTGTGGACGATGAGAGCTTGTCTTGTCCTTTTTGCCACTAGAACAAACGACATCTTTTGTGCTTCACACCGAGCATCCCAAACACGCACCTGTTTCCTTTTCAAGCCAGTTGCATTTCATCTTTCTAAATCAGTCTTCTCCTCTGCAACTATTTCATAAGCTTCTTTAAATTCTTTTTACTGTCAATTAGTTGCACCTCCCTTGCTAAACCAGGCATTTTGATTCCATAAGGAAATATCATTTCTCTGTCCAGTTTGTGCCATAAAATACGCGCCAGAACAGAAGTGCATTGGTAGATGTGAAGCTAGCAGCAATGGGGTAGAGGGAAATGTCAATATACAAAATTAAAGCATTGACCGATCTGTCTTGCCATAATTTGATCAGCCTCCATTTACCATGGTTGGTTTCCAGTAATATGCTATGAATTATACAATTTACAAATTATAAATCAACCTAGCAAGTTGCAAGCCCAAAGAGAGGGATCTCAAACTCTTATTTTGAAGTCAATGAATTCAGGAAACTACGTAGAGGGTGACTAAACTTTCCTTTTTCGTCAGGTTATGTTGTTGTCAACAAGTTGCTAGTGACATGATCTCGAAGTATGTGGCCTTATAAGAAGAAATTAAGCATATCATTACATTTCATTGTCATTTATCTCAGAGACGAAATATTAAAAAGAACAAGTAGACATTTGACAAGGTCGGGGAAGATCAGGAAACTAGATGGTGAAACTAAATAGCCTGTAACCCTATCGACGACGATGGCGGTGGCAGAGGAGAGGACTTGTTAGCCTGAATGAATGGCTAGCCAGAAAACATAGCAATGGATCGCTTACTCCACGACATTGCCAAGAAAAAACAGAAGTTGTCCATTTTGATTTGATTCATGATCATTGTTTTGTCAACTTTCATAAATGTTTTGGTGAAACTTCAAATAAACATTGTGTTCATAGATGCATTCCAGTTATTGATTGCCATTTCTAGATAATTTACAAATTGTTTATTAACATGTAAAAGACTAAGATGCAACTTTATAATGGCCATCCAAATTCTTCTACAAAAAAGGTTCGATGCGAGTCATTTCCCATCAATGAATGATATTTACATTTTTAGATAGTTTACAAATGATTTACTAACAAATAAAAGACTAAGACCCAACTTTATCATAGCCATCTGAAAAACAGATATTGTAATTGTTTTTCTAACTAGCTGTTAATCCATAGAACATAATTTATAGTTCAATAGTTAATCGACCTATGTAATAGGCATAGGCGTTGAGGATATGGCTATGTAAAGGCCTACAATCAACATTATAATCATTAACAATAACTCAATATATCATTATTAATAATATGATATTTGCAATAATAATGTAGCTTACTAATATAAAATAAACTGAAATAAAGTTATCACTAAACAGATATCTTTTAGTATGTTATATATAAATAAATTGTTTCTTTTTTCACAAGCTGATAATAAAGTATTTGTAAGTTATGTGTTTAGTAATCATTGATTGTTATCTACAAATGATTAATTTATGATTATTAAGTTATTAAATGTTTAATTATAGTTGCAAAATAAAGCATCAATTAACCATTTATAACGGATGGTTATTATAAAGTGCTACCGAAAATTGTTGCCGTCGGCACCAAAAAATGCAATTGGTGGACACAGGCCCTCATTTGTGATTTGCACCCCCATGATAAAAAATGAAAATCCAATATTATATTGCTTCAGTTGGCCCTATCTTCAAATGAGATGTTATGAACTGCACCAAATTTCATGTGTATGATTATCCTGACATCCTCTGGGAGTATGCCAAGTTTTTGTGGAATTTCATCCATGGGGGGCTATAAATTAATATATGTGTACACAGTGATGTATAAAGTACCAGAGATCAAGACTTGAGTAGAAGTACAAGTGCTCTATCAAAAAAGTGACTTGAGTAGAAGTAGAACTGCTCTTTAAAAACCGTACTTAAGTGGAAGTACTAAAGTATTAAACATGTTTTGTACTTAAGTATTGCAAGTAGTTTATTTTTAAAAATACTACTCAAGTACTGAAAGTAAAAGTAGAAGTGTTGTGTAATTAGCTTATTTGCGAACGAGATGGGTGCAAAAGGTATCAGCACAATCATTCAGTGCAGGCCCCTTGGCAGACACACGGGGGCCATAGCCTAGGCCCTAGACTAGGCTATAAACATGTGGTAGTAGTTAAACAAGGTGAATAAATATAATTATGGGTTTCCCAATGTCATTTGTAGGGGCGTTATGACCGATACAACTCACTTTTAATACAATAATAGGTATACAGAATCATTGATCGTCTGTAGCCATCTATCTATCTATCTATCTATCTATCTATCTATCTATCTATCTATCTAATGCACCAGTCAGTAGCCATAGCATGGAAAATACATGATAAGACTATAGTGTCACAATTGTTTTAACATAAGTTAAGAATTTTGATACTGATTTGATATGGGAGCCCCACCACACCAGTGGAGACCAGACATTACAAGGCATACTTCCCCACACTCAGTGAAAAGGTGGCTTCATATGTTTGTATTTCAAACATTTTGAAATTCATATGAAGTTTACATTAGGCCTATTTATGATCTGCACAATTAGTTAAAATGCATAGTATGTTGAGTATTTTATATTGATTTTTTATTTTGACTCACATTTTACATGATTGTCATATTGACTTACATTTATCTTTAATGTCAACTGTCTAATTGAGTGCCTGTCACTTTAAAAGAATGTGAGAGTAATTAGGCTTCAGTCATGGTAGGTTATCCGGCTAGTCTAGAATAGGCATAATGCATAGGAATTATGTGGAGATGATGCTTATGTTTTCTATGTAATTTGTGTAGTTTAAATAAATGTTCTAAAACCAAACAAGTGGAAGAACATATTCAAGTAGTAGGCTAGTTATTGTGGGGTGCTACACAGACTGAAGTCGGAGACCAAAAAGAAATATTGCAATTTAAAAACGGGATTACTCGAGAATGACTTATTGTACAAATGAATGCTTCTCATGTAGCCTAACTTCACCTTGATTTTCTCGCGAACCCTGCGAATTACAGCAACTATTTAATACCATTGGAAAGCTAAGAACATGCTGTCAACAGGTGACACGCATCAGTGTGACTAGGACTTCGTGAACAATCCGGAACGGATTTGTTCGTGACCGACACACCAGTAACGAGTAACGATGGAGCACATAAAAAATGTATCGGAGTAAAAGTACTATACTCATCGGAAATATGTAGTGAAGTAAAAGTAGAAGTAGGAGAAAAAAATAATACTCCAGTAAAGTACAGATACTGCATTTCAGTACTTAAGTAGAGTACTTAAGTAGTTCTACTTCGTTACTATACATCTCTGTGTGTACATTTAGTGACTCCCATCCGCCTGTAGATAGTGCACTGATTCTTGAGAATTTGCCTAAAACAGGTTTTAATTTTGAAAAAAAAAAGTTAGTTAAATTACAAAATCTGAAGGTTCAGTATGTCATATAGACCAAGGTCTTAGTGGTTCAGCAATGTACCGGTGTAACCTCCCCTTTTTGTATTTTCTTCATAAAATAGGCATTTTCCAGTACTTAAACAACGTTTACTTTAAGCAAACAACCATATTTTTGTATTAAAACAAACTATTAACTACACCACTGAAGAAACATATTGTAAGTATATTTATTTAAAACAAACAAAAATTAATCTGACGGTGGTGACACTAATCTGACGGTGTTGACAGTGGTTTCATTACAACGTAAAATTCCAAAATGAATACCACTCAAGTCTTGCTTGACAACTTTATTTAACTATTTGGTCCAAAAAGCCTCCGTTGAGGACCATTTGGAGGCTTTTTTCACCACCGTTAAGCAGAAAACCTGACGATGGTGACAAAAATCTACTCTTTCACATGATATGCATGAATTGTTCACATTACCCACCTTGTTTCCATCCTATTGCTGGCTGGCTACAAACCTCTTCTTAAAAAGTATACATTTATTTTATAATCTAATCTAATATTTTGTATACAAAAGAGATGGTGTTGACATGTTATGGTTGTGACAGTAGCAGTGTCCAAAAATATGAACAACTTTAAGAGAAAATAGCAAACTAATGGGAGCTTGAGTGATCTTAAAGCATGCAGTACTGCTGAGGGTTTGAAAATGAGGTCCTCAAGAATGTAGTTGACCTTGTAGTTGCCTGATTTTATTGCCTTTTATAAATATTTGACGGTGGTGACGAATATGTGGGACACATTTTGAGCAGCCACAAAATAATAGTAAATAGTGTTCAAAACGTACTGTTTGGAGTTTCTAATACATATTACAATGTACTCTTTCATGTGGTAAAGATATCAATAAATTGCTTTTAGTGTTTTTAATCAAGTCAAAATGATTATCTCCTAATCGAGGGCAACTGATTTTGTAGGGTGTGGGCCAGCATATAATCATTAAATTAATACAAAAATAAAATAAACCTTTAAAGAGGAACTATGCAGGATTGGCGATTTCATCTCTGGTTTCGGTTTCGTTTTTCGTTTTCGCTCGTTTTATGCTTGCATTTTCTCTGCAGAGCTTCCCCGACAGCTTTAGCATGTATATTTATACATGTAAAGGCTATATTTAAATATATAAATTGCAATCGTGGTACTTCGTCTCAATCTTCCAGATGTAAACAAGGAGCGATCGTCTCCTGCAGAAAGTTGCATAGGGTCTCTTTAAAAGAACCTCACATTTGTGCAAAGGACGCCCTGATTATAACCTTGATTATTTTTGTTCATGGAAATGGTATTAATCTCCAACAGAATCAGCACTTTCCTTAGTGAGACATGTTTTTGGCAAATTCTCAAGAATTAAGCGAAGGGTTGCTCTGGTTGCTCGATGCTATACTGTCACACACACACACACACACACACACACACACACACACACACACACACACACACACACACACAAAAGCTTTGCGACACCCTTTCCCAGCTGTTTTTAGCATTGTGTGAATGGAATTATTTTTAAAAATGATTGAGGGGAAATATTTACTTTTCTGTATAGCCTACCCTGCTACATATAAACGTGGCCTTAGATTTTACTAATAATGCGTGTTCACAAGATATTGACAGCACAACTTAAAAAAACAAAACAAAAAACAACCAGAAAACAATGTTATAGCATTTGTGGAGAAGAAGGATGCTTTATATGTTGTTCCTACAGCTCACAGTAAGCCATTTTGTTTCTCTGATGGGTTAAGTTTATCCAATTGAGTGCAGAGGCATTTCAGTGGAGAGTCAGAGCAGATCAGATTCAAACTCTGACCAGAATTTAGTATGACGACGTGAGGCTAGCAGGTTTCAGATTTTTTTTTTGAGACGCTAGGTCTGTGCAGTTAGTGCTGTGTGAGAGAGGGGAGTGGGAAGAGCAACATAAGCCTGTAAAAGGCTCTTTTAGCATTTCTCATCGAAATAACATCAAACCCAACACCACACTCCCTTGTGCTCTAAGCAAGACACCTGCCAAGTGTGAAAGTGGTCAGGTTGGGCAGATATGTGACGAACAGACACACACACGTGGTAGATGACAGAATGTTGTACAGTAACAGCATCAAGAAAATTATCAACACAAATAACATGTATGAGAGGCAGCATAATATAATATGACTCAACTCCAAAGATAAAATTCCAATCTTAGAGTGTGAGTTTGAAAAAGACCATGAAGTAGTTGTCATAACACATTCATAACAATGTAATTATTGTGACCCAAGGTTTTGCACAAGCTTTAGCACCTCAGCTGCTGTTCATAAGTTGAATGACTTTCTAATCACTAGAAACATGCTAGTGCTGCTTAATTACACACTACAAAAGGATAGTTCACCCGCACATTTAAATAAAGCAACTGCATGTTATCCAGTGCTGTCACCATAGAGGTTTTTGCTTGATTGAAAATACTTAGTAATCCTCATCTGGCACAGGTGTACATATTCCTCCTTAAATCAGTGGTTGGCTAAGTGTCTTTTCAGCATGTCCGTTGGGAGAGCTCTTTTAAATGTGTTTCATTTCCATCATCTGTTCACTGTGATGTGTTGCTTCCCACACGTTGTAATATAGAACTCCTTCTATTTGTTAGCCTTCCCAAGTGACTCTTTGTCATGACTAGCTTCTCCTCAGTGAAATGAGCGATTCCTCGGGCCTGGCGATAGAAAACTGGCAAACGCATAAATCTGCCGCCGCCTGCGCAGGGTGCGCTCCTCAATGTGACCAGTCAAACGCAGGGCATGTTGCCAGGATGTCTGCCGCTGCCCTGCCGTGCGCGTGACCTTACATCCACAGCCGAGGCAACGATGCCGACTCCGATGACTGACTCTGTGCGAGGAGGCTCAGCCTTGGTGGCGTTCCAAGACGTCAGTCACAGCGTCCCTGGCAGGACGAGCTGCCTTCTGGAACTGAAGCGCAGAACTGGGGAGGGGGTGGTGTGTGTGTGCGTGTGTGTGTGTGTGTGTGTGTGTGTGTGTGTGTGTGTGTGTTGGGGGGGGGGGGGGGGGGGGGGGGGGGGGGGGGGTGAGTGCTGGAGGGGTGGGGAGAGGGAGACATGGGCTGCAGGGCTGATAAGGATGGGCAGTGAAATACGGCAAAGCTAATTAGCCAAAGGAAATTGGGCTGCAGTCCATATCGGTTAGCTCCAGAGAAGGCAATCTCCCAGGGGCCCCGCAGGTGAAAAAGCCCAGGCAGAACCCTACTGACAGGACCTGCCATTGATAGCTAAGCGGGTTCAAGTGATTTTGCAGTCAAATGAAGTAAAGAAGAAAAAGAGAGATAGTGTATGTGGGTGAGATAGAGAGAGAGAGAAGACAGAGAAATACATATAGGGAGAGAGAGAGAGTGAGGGGAAGAAACTGAGGAAAGGAACAAGCCATAGAGAGTGGAAAAGAGAGGGAATAGTATGGAGAGAGAGGAAGACAGAGCGAGGGAGAGAGAGAGAAAGAGAGATTGGATAAAATAACAGTCTTTGCCCTGAAAGCCAACTGGCTGACAAGCAAATTTCCCTGAGTTTGTCTGTGCCAGCGTCGCTTTGGCTCACATTGAGGCCCCTATCTCACGAAATGCATGTGGCAACACTGAGAGCCAGAGAGAAAGCACAGCTGACACAAACAGGCTTTTAACTTATAGATGCAGAGCCCAGTGCAGCCCTTAACTGGAACATGCACGATGTCCCTTTATAAAGTCCCCCTACTTGAGCAGTTTTGACAGCTCCACTAAAAATGAGGAAGAGGCTGGCTATCAAGTCAAAATACTCTTGATGAGTACTTCATTTTATTTCAGTTTATTTTAGTATTGTAATCTCTGTTGAATCATAATCCTAGAACAATGATTAGATAATGAGTGTAGGCTGTATGGTGTACAGTATTGACATCTAATTATTTGAAGTTAACTTTTTTGTAAGTGATGAATAATAATTTAAAAGTGACAGATCTTCCATTGAAGTAATATTATGTTTTAAAAAAATATCTAAAATCAAACACATTGTGAAAACACATTCAGTGGTTCATTCACATCTCACATTCAGTGGCTAAGAAACATCCACTTTCCACCAACAATGTTTCAAAACCAGTTCATTTTGTTCTGAAGCATTATGGGCATTGTAGTTGATCTTCATCATGAAAAACAGGGAGGGATATTGTTGACTGTAAATTAGAGGACAGCTGTGAAAAATCACACTTTGGTTTAACATGGTTGTACCAGTGTGAGGGAGTTTTGTGTGTATGTGTGTGTGTGTTTCTGTATGTGTATGTGTGTGTGTTTCTCTCTCTCTCTCTCTGTGTGTGTGTGTGTGTGTGTGTGTGTGTGTGTGTGTGTGTGTGTGTGTGTGTGTGTGTGTGTGTGTGTGTGTGTGTGTGTGTGTGTGTGTGTGTGTGAGAGAGAGAGTGTGTGTGTGAGAGAGTGTGTGTGAGAGAGAGAGTGTGTGTGTGTGTGTGTGTGTGTGTGTGTGTGTGTGTAATTGTAGTTTTTCCTTCTGTTGTTGTTTTTACCTTGGTCTTTCAACCTCCCATTGTTTATCTGTCTATGGCTGTTTACCAATGCTGTCAACAGCACAGGCTTTTGAGAATACCTGCTTGTTAGCTCGATGCATTGTACACAAATATGCAACATGCAATTTCATGGCCATTTAGTAGCTAATAGAGACGAGGAATTCCAATCAGTCTTGCCTCCCTTTTAACACATGGCTTCGCACTCGTTGACACTGCGAGGCACTCACAAAGATGCCAGGAGTGATGTTGTTTTTTAAAAGCAGTGTTTTCCAATTAGACCCGAGTCACATTGGAACTGTACAAACAAACATAATCATAGATTAGCCTCTCCCGATGAACTGGGACCAGGGGAATGGGGATTTGAACGGTGGCAAACAGTATTGGAGTAATTGGATTGTGACAGGCATAATACCGATAATTTCATTGTTTTTTCGATTTCGCTTTTAATTCCTGTTCACTCGCACTGTGTTACAGACAGAACATGATTACGGGTCACAGATGAGTTGCATTTAATACCAAAGGAATGGACCAAATCAATAGAGTCAATGGGCAGGCACACATACAGTATCTCTCTCTCTCTCTCTCTCTCTCTCACACCGTCTTCTGTGCATGTATGTGTACAGTGCTTTATTTCATTAACTACATTTGACCTGAACCAATTATACAATGATAACCTATGACCATGGCAAATAACTATCTGAATTATTTTCTGTAGATAGAAAAAAACCTTTCACTACAGATAACTGCCTGCATGCATTAACTCATTAGCTCTCCAGATTATTTTTTATTTATAAATAGGCAAAGGGATGCCAACCCTAATCTGTTCTTCCAAGATAACTCAAATGCTCAGTCTAATCTCTCCATGAGCCTTGGTGTGCCCTACATAACCAGTAGAGGGAGCTGTTTTCTTGGGTCAGACCTCTATTTATTAAGGCTGACATATAATGAGTTCACAGACCAATACTTGTTTAGAAAAGCAAAGAAGGCACACCTTTGTAAATTATGCAGCTAGAAATACGCATGGATGGATTCAACAGCAAGGGTATTACAGCAGAACAGAGGAGCAGTGCCTGACAAGACCTCTCCACTCAATCTGGCAATTATCTTTTAAACTATAGCCTGTCTAGCTACTAACCACAGATATCAGTTTCAGATTATTTGTGCTATCACAGACTATACTATAACCATACACTGTCAAACTGACACACTTCCTCTCTCTTTCTCTCTGCCTCTAACATTCTCACATATACCCACCTACACACATATGCGCACTGTTTCTCCCACGCATGTACACTCACACTCACACACACACACAAGTAAAACAGACACACTCACACTGGCGATGACAATGAATATTTCAGAGTGAGGGAAAAAAAGATGAGGAAAACACAATGGGAGCTTAAAGAGGCTGAAGTGAGTGCGGTTAGGTAAATCCACCTGGGTATAGTTATTCCAGGACAGCGAACGCTCAGCTGCAGCAAAATTTAAAATGTCACAGGGGACCACTGCGGTTCAGCTACGAGACACGGCAGCCTGGAACAGGAGGGGGAAAAGCTCCATTCTAGCTCACTGCCCTCCATTTGTCGAGAAATATACCTAAAACTGTATGGGAGAGGGACACTCACCTCAACTTGGTCTCTTTGTTTCTCCCACCCCCCCCTCGCCATAAAATATTTAAACGAGCCTGACAATGCCTGAAAAGCCTAGCCTACCATGAAAGGAAGGGGAATACACAGAGGGCCCTGAAAGAGGAAGCCCTGGGTACAAAGAGGGAGGAAAATTCCTCTTTCATCAAAGTAAGCACAGCTAACCTTTGAGTGTGTATAGATTTGTGTGTGTGTGTGTGTGTGTGTGTGTGTGTGTGTGTGTGTGTGCGTGCGTGCGTGTGTATCAGGATAGTGTGGGGTGGACAGGTGGTGGGGGTCCCTCAAAAAGAATGAAGCCCACTTATGTCAGCAGATCAAAATGATCTTGCCTCACAAACAGTCGTACAAATGTGGAAGTGCGATTGCTGAGATTCGTATGGAGCAGCGGCGAGTTTAATTTTTCATGCCCATATTTGACCCAGAGTGCTATTATTTGATCAAGTCCTGAGTATTCTCTTTCATCCTCTGTCCAGACTCAAATAGATTACAGTGACTTTGAAAAACAAGACAGAGGCTAAGGCTCTGCAGCATCTGCACACAGCGTTGTACAATTTGAGCTCTCCGAATGCCATATTTTAATGCAACCTTTCAGGCACTCGCACATTCATGAATGCACTTTTGTAGATAATGTGCGACCCCCTTCCACAATCCAGAAATAATGAGGCACTTGCCAGTTATTTTCTGTGTCGGCCCAGAAAAACATACCCTGTGTGCTTGCTGATGCCACCTCTGATAGAGCTGATGAACGAATATCAATTCTACATCAGCACCCACGAAAGCAAGCAATGGGCAATGATTTCTCTTGTAGCAGATGACAATACATTGGGAATAGATGCCAATGATGGACATTTTATTGGGAATAGAACATATATTTTTAGATAGAGATTTAGATTTTTTTAGAGATATAAATTGGTATTTTATCCTAAATGTCCTTGCTGTCTTTCTAGTTGTGTGTTGAGGGGTCATACTCATTCATAGGAGCATGCATTACAATCACCTAAGCAATTAAAGTAGCCTGTACTTGATGGTATGGTATTGGTACCATGACTTGGTATTCATGCCCATTACGCTTCCAAATAGCTATGGCCATGAGAACTCAGATTATGGCCACAGATTAACAACAATACTACTGTAACCCAAGATGAATCAGGCACCAGTGGCATCAGAGAACCAAAATAGCTAACACAACCAAAGCAAGCTGGGTGAACATATGACTCCATACAGTAAGCTGGCTCCACAAATGAGCATACATGGGTACTGATGTAGTTTCAATTGAGCTGCAACATACTTATCTTAGTATGTATGATTTAGGCCTGACAACACAAAGCTCTACACCAGCTGCACTTCAGTCAATGCTTTCATGACTGTTGCAACACAATCATGGCTGTCAAATCAAGACCAGGAAATGGATACAGGTAGTCTTCACTGAGTCATTCTAGAACACAGCCCATTTTACTTCTAACCTCCAACGTTCTCCTATGTTGCGATGTGCTTATCCTAATTACTTCCATGGTTTGCACTTTGATCAGTGAGTGCATTGACCGGATAATCCATGTGCCCTCAATCCAGCAGCAGTGTCAGGCATTGACTGGCTGTGCCTGCCAATCTAGACGATTAAGGAAGTGCTGTGGTAACAGCAGTTATCGATAAAGCCATTGATAACTCTTCAACTAGCCTCCTAGTTAAGCCACATGTTTAGACCATGAAAAACAACAAAGTTACTTTTTTAAAGGTCTTGCAAAATGGTATCATAATTTATAGTGAGGTGTGTTAACAAACAATTTACAAGTAAGTGATCATCTAGCTATTGATTATCTATTAGATAGTGGATGACTTACAAGTATTTTAAAGGCCACTTAAAATATGTTATCAATGTTTAATAAATATGAATACATTTTTTAAAATAGTTATATATTATTACCCATTAGATAACACTGGTAGATTTGTAAGACAATGAAAAGAGTGTATGCAATGCTTAATTTATGCATTTATGCATCACCATAGGCTCTGAGATGATACAGGCCTAGCATGGCTAGCACCAAACCAAAAACACTTCACAAATCTCAACTGATATTGAAAATGAGTCTGTGGTGCCTTCATTCACTTCCACTTCATTTCAAAATGGCGAAACCAGCAATGAAATTAGACCGAATCAAATGCAGACCTTCACTCAATTCCAAACAAAATACACATCCATATCATACTGATGCCTTCAAAGCAGCCATTGGTTGTGCTGAACAGCGCTCCTAACTGTACTTGTCTGACTATCATGTCAACATATCAAGCCCACCTCATATGGGACAAGCTGTAATAATTACTCCCTGGGCTTTTGTGATTCAGAAATCTCCAGCCGAACCAGCAGAGCAAATTCAAGTTTGCTACCAGGTTCATCTGGGTTCACCAAAGATTTTATTGCTGGTAAAATGGCACTCGGTTGAGCCTGGGGGACAAACAAAAACAAATAATAATACTGTTGTGAGAAGGAACAGTTCTCCTATTGAGCTGGTTAGCACTGGCAAGCATGACATTAAAGCATTTACTAAATCTATTCATAGATTTATGAATTTAGTCAAAGTTGGTGAGTTAAAGTAATTTCAAATACAACTTGTCATGTCCCCATGCTGCACCTGAAATATGAGCCTGTTGCTATGGTCTCATAGATCCATGGATCAGTCACATAGCTGTTAAAGTATGTCTAACACCTTGTCCTTACCTGAACCAAGCGAGCGACTGTCAATGTTGTCAGTCTACACTGAATCCGTTAAATATGCCATTGGGTTGCGTCATGGGATTCCATATTTCTCATTCAAAATAGCAGAGCAATGCCAGCGACAAAAAGAAAATAGAAACGGGGCGTCCGACAAAAGTTCTCTCAAAATGTTGCGTTGCGTTGCGCTACTCGCGTTAGGACACTCCAATTGAAAACAATGGAATTAAACGGATTTTATCGCTAATGTTCGCTCTCGTCGTGTTTGGTTAGGACACAGTGTTAGTTTGGTTCCGTCAACCCACAACCCCCCTAGCCTTCATTACCATAGGAGGAGGGACAGCACAAAGGAGTCCATTTGCTCTGTTTGCAGCATTGCAGGAGTTCAGCAAGTTGTGTTGTACTGTTCAGATGCTTCCAGCCCTGTGCGCCGGCCTCTCTCTCTCTCTCTCTCTCTCCCTCTCTCTCTCTCTCTCTCACACACACACACACACTCTCTCTAATAAACACACACACTCACACCCACTCTCTCTTTCTCTCTCTCATAAACACACTCTCTTTTTCTCTCTCTCTCTCTCTCTCTCTCTCTCTCTCACACACACACACACACACACACACACACACACACACACACACACACACACACACAGATACAGATACACACTCACACACACAGGGCATCTGCCGCTCAATCACACTTGATCCAGCCTGACACACAGAAATGTGTTAAGGCACCAGCGATGCGCCTTAAAAGACCGAAAAAAGAAGCTAGCTACCAAACTGTCCAGAAATCTCAGGCAAATCCATGCCATGCCTCATGTGACAAAACCGGTTTGGGTGAGAGATGTACATAGTCTGTAGTTTAAGGATCCTTGGTGTCTTTCCATTTGTGGACACGTACAGACATGTACACCTTGGAGGCATATGACTCTATGACTATGGAAATGGAGAACATCTATTCATATAGCCCTAAAAGCCCACAAAAGATGTTTCTGAACTTTCCTCTCATGCATATAGCTGTCATGTGAGGAGCATGCATGCTGGATGTTCTGAGATTCGTGTCAGCAGAGGACGTGCGCTTGGGTTCATTTATAATCTTAAAGACATGAATCACGCGGGTAAAGGATTATCTCTCTACAGTGACTGCGTACCCTCAGGTCTCAGCTAGTCATCTCCAGAGCCACAGAGAACTCAGGTGTACTTTCAAATCGGAAAGAGCTCCATCCTTGAAGTGGCCTCAGCACCAAAATTATGCTACATTCAGATGTGTTCTGGGTGTGGAAATTGCAAATTACTCGTGAATGGCCGAGCCTAACTCTGTTTCAATTAAAGTTAGCGACAGCCAATCATTTTGCCTTTGGCGTCTCGCCTTCCGGAGTTAAAAGCATTACGTTTTGGGAAATGAGTGTCTCACCGCTGAACCCAAAGCTCCACCAACTAAACCCTATTAAAGAGATTGCCGTGCCTTCGTCTTACACTTGACGAAATGAGTTCAGAGATTTTCAAATGAGCCCAACCACTACATGCATTAGTGACGTTAGCCTGCAATGAGCTCTTCAAATATGTAAAAAAGCAAATCTGTTTCTGAACCCTAACATATGCCACTAATAACGACAGTCATCTTAATTGATGCAATTGGTTGAAGAATCCATGCATTGTGTCAGTTTTGTCTGCACAGTCTGTTTTCTAATTCCTGATTTCCAACAACTCTTACAGTAATACAGCTGTCTGTCAATTGGTTTTCACTCTAGCTGTTCCTGTAATCTACTTAAGGGTTGCACACTCTTCCTTTCTCGCAAACATTGTGAAGTGCAACCCGTGCTTCATGGGATCAAGGTAATATGTAAACAGGCAGAGCTGAAATGTTTTTGTTAGCACACCCTTAAGCAGCATGTAGCAGCCATTTATCCAGCTTAGCATGCTAATACACATTAGAGCATCACAAAGGGGTGCCTTTGCACACCACACCACTTATTGTATTTTAGACCCATTGGCTAATTATCACTTCAACTGTCAGCAAGACACAATCAGATCAAGTCAGTGATGGATGGCAAAACTAGGTAACACCAGATATGGTTGACAAGGGGTTCTTATGGATCTTTGGTAATACTTTAGTTGAAGGTGTCTACATGTACATAAGAGTTACATAACACTGTCATGAACACATGCACTGTCATGACACATGAACCCTAACCCTAACTTGTCATGACAAAAAAAAATGGATGACGCTTAATGACAGAGGTGTTACGTCAAACGTTTATTATAATGTTGATGACACATTCGATACAGTGTCTTATCACTCTTATGTGTATATCTTTAAGTAAAGTGTGACCCAGAACTATCTAAAAGACTGGGCTAATGTCATAAGACAACAGCACACTTCAGGTTCAGGTATACCTGCCGTGGCGGATAGCTTTGTTTAGGTCATCTGAGGAGAGACAGTGCTCATCAGCTCTGGTCATCCAGCTGCAGGCCCAGCAGTCTGGGCAGCTCTGTCCTCAGGTGTGTGTCCAGAGCATGATTTTGCCCCCCTGGGGTGCTCTGATTGCTCTGAACTGATGACTTGTGCCAGTCTCTCTCCCTCTGCACAATGGATCAGGTGTTTGACAGGGTTGACCTGGCCAAAATACACTCCTAAAAAAGAACAAAAACAAAAAAAAGGGAAAAAGAAAAGAGAGCAGAAATTTGGCGGAAGTAAATAAGTGCAAAGTGGCTTGAGGCGATGCAATAAACTTGTCTGACTGCTGATGTCAGCGTGTTCCTCTCCTCACTTTGAAAAGGTCCACTTAGCATCCCGAAAGCTGTTGTTCACTCGTTCTCATCCCCATGGTCAAGGGCCCCTCTAGAGAGATAGGACATGTTTTTTCCTTGGCAATGGTTGTAGGGGACAGGAGTTATTTCTGCATCACCTCATTAGTCTGATTAACTTCTCACAGCTTTCTCGGCTCCTTGAGAACAGCCAGCTCCTTGGAAAGAGCCTTCCAGAATAACAGACAGTGCCAAGGATGTCTGGTGTGAGGGGGAATCTCTGTGGAAGATCCATAATAGACAACATAAATATTGAATATGCCTAGCTATTGGGCTTCGTATCACAATTCTTGGTGTCACTGGCGTTTCTTGGTGTTTTAGGCCCCTAATGTTGTCTTCAAGGCAGCTCTTCCTGGAAGGCACTAGGGTTAGGCATGGGTTATTCTTAGGGTTAGGATTGGGGTTAGGGTTAGGGTTAGAATTAGTTGCTTTTGGGTCGATTGGGTCAGCACTGCCTGGAAGACAACATTGGGGGCTTAAAACACCATTGAGTGTTGAGCATAGAGCCGTAATATAATAAAAAGAAAATTACAGCTTGCCCTTTCTGTGGATTGGTCCAGTGGTTGTTTCCTCTGAGCTCTGTAACATACCTGCCTCACCTTGATTGCATTCATTACCATAGGTTACTAGCCTGATAAACCAGCCTAAATGGATTGGATGTCTAATTTAGTCTGGCCTCGATGAATGGATACAACGGAACATTGTTGATGAGCACAACCCGTTGTCTTTCAAACCGTGTCTGTGCCTATAGGCCAACGCTCCCTCAAAACCCCGCCCCAGAGCCCTCTGCCCCGCCCGCGTTGATTCAAAACACATCTCTGCGTTGTGATTGGTTTAGTTGCCATCTGCCAGATTCAGGGCAGTGTTTTCAAAATGTTCATTTTGCCGTCCAGCAGTTGGCGCTGGTTTTCCAGGCTAATAGGTTACAGTAGAAGGTGTGAAATGAATTGTGCCAAATACAGTTTCACCTGCTGATGGTTCATGAATAGCTGTTTGGATGCGGTGTTGTAGCATAAGTGTTTATGAAACACACCGTAGGTGTGATGGTCTACTGACAATTTGATAACAGAGGCTTAATGATCAGTATTATGATGTTCAAATTGTATCTGGAAACTGTGTTGGCAGGCTGTTACTAGGGTTTAAGTTTAATGCTCATCCAAAGTATTTCCTCTTCCTATATGTCTAAACCTATGTTTGATGAATATTTGGCCTATATCTGAAATTCCTGCCCATTACAAATGTTAATACGTTTGTAATACTTTTTCACATCACATGATGTCCTGTCGTGGTCCAGTTTTCGGTCCATGGTAAAATGTTGTCAATATGGTGTATTTAAATGGCATAGTTTAAAATTTAAATGTCTATCTGCGGATGAAAATAATGAAAAATATGTTTTGTGCCAACAAATGGTATTTATTCCACCCCAAGTGCCTAGGTGCAGCTAAGTTTAGTCATTGATAATAACATACTATTATCCAACATACATCACATATTTTGAGATAGACAGACATGCATGTGGATAATGTCAAGCAGTGGCCCTGATCATGAAACTAGTAGCCTAAGACTTGTGGGTAACAGTTAAAACTATTCAAAATCTTCATTTGTCAACAGATTAATATGTAAAAGTGTTAACAGACATCTAAAGAAGGACCCAGTTCATGAGGGAGGCCCTATCTGCTACAAAAACAGGACACACAATTTTAATTATTTGTCCAAATGCAAACGTACAAAAGTGTAGCTTTACAGAGCGTAGAAGTGTGGGTGTTTCAGCTAAAGAATTCATCACCCTAAATCTCTAACCTCTTATGAAGGAGGCATATGGGTTTGAATGCCTATGGAACAGATGTCTCCTCTGGCTCAGCACAAGGCAATGTGCATATGGAAATGATGGCAGTTTATAATGAAGGTAATGAAGTATCTGTTGCTTAAAGGAAGGACTGTGAGCGCACTGACGGCCATGCTAATTAAGCAGTGGCAAAGAAAACAAGGACCTTGGCCCAGCGCAATCGCGGCTTTGCCGTGTTTGCAAATAAAGACGCTCCTACCCACCAGCGTGTCAGAGAGATTATGCATTGAATACGCCTCGGTGTGAGTGACAGCGAATCACGTATGCACAACCTTCCTAATTAGATTACAGCAATATCAAGCAGAAAGTTCCACAGCTTAATAGAAAAACAGAGTGCATTTTGATGCCTCTCTCTCTGTCTCTAGGGCGCTGATGCCTTGTAGAACTGTCTTGCATCAGGTGGCATGTTGAGAATTCCACAGCTCTTTTTTTTGCTATTTACTATTTAATACAAATTCTCGCTGCACCATCATTAACTGCATCCAGTAGTTGCAGTGATTAGCATTTTACAAGCATGAGGGTAATTATCTTTGGAGCCTGCTGAAATTCCTGTCAGATAAACACACACACTCACTCACACCCACACACCACACACACACATAAAGATGTGTTTTGGTCTCCACACATCTCCTCGGCTATGTGACTTGGCAAGAGCATGTCAGGTTTACAGGCTTCGTCACATGATCGCCACGGTCAGTCACTGTGTGCACGGTCTCCAGCGTCCAGTACAAGAGCGGCTCACATCACCTCTCCGTTGCCTCGCATTGCTAAACAGGCAAAATTGCAACACTCCATTTCCAGCAGCGTTCGCCCGAAACTGTTCAGAGCGGGAGGATTAGCCCCATAACTCCCCGTGGCGCTTTCACTCGCGGAGTTTCGTCTGCAGCACAGCCTGCAGCCTCCACAGAGTTTCCTTCAGTGAGGAAAGTTTCTGAGGCCCTGAATGAGTTAGTGAAAGGCTGTGAGGACATGTTTGTTTTTCTTTCCTCAGTGGTGAAGCAACAGATTTTTTTAGACAAAGGCAACCACATTGAAAGCTTTGAAATCCCATGTTCCAAGTACCTTGTGTACACATGAAGTGTGCCCATACAGTTGATATAATGAAACTTAACTATGAATAGGCACATTTATCACATATGAATGAACTAATTAACATCTGCAAGTAAACATCTTGATATATATTAAAATATTCAGACAGAGATGAAAAGTTTCATAAATGGTAACAAATTAGAAGTCTCATACAAAACAGTGATAAAAACATCTATTCCTGAGATGCCATGTATCTCAATGATTAAGTACAAGCAGACGACTCTTAGAGCAATAAAGCATATATGTATCATAATTGCTGAATCTGTATGACATAATATGCTAAGCTATCGTGTGTTGCCGGATCGGTTGCAGCTGTATTTTATGCAACATAAAAAAATCAAAAAGCGATTTAATGCAAATAATCTCTTTTTAAGAGGCATTTCTTCTTCCTTTAGCTGCTTACATTTTTTGCTAACAAGCCTCCTAAATCTCTTCCTAAACATTCACTGATGGTATGACCTCTGGAATGATCTTCATCACTGTCATTATCACAAGAACAGTCCATAAGGAGCATGCAACAAGGCATGTCACGTGACACTGAGACAGTGAATCAATTTGCTCCACTAGTCCCATTGCTTTTCCACGCTGACCTCCCTGGGCTGCTATTAAAAAAGATGACTGTGCATGAAGGTATTTTAGTGGCGCTCATAATGGATGATGATTGCTCAAAGACAAGGCTTTTTATGCCTCTTCACCATCAAAGCGGTCGAGGTTGACCTTCAAGACCATCAGCTTAGCCCTTACCTTTTAACAGGGCAGCTGTTGACATTTAAGAGATGGTTGTGTTATTCTGCTCCTACACGTCTGCCTCCCCAGCCACAGACAGGACTCTGACCTCTGCTGAGAATGGGAACGTCAGACTTATGGCTTTATGTGTTGTTCTGTACTTGGGACAGGTGCATCGATGAATGATTTGGCCAGACAGAATAGAATTGAACTGTTCTCAGTGACCAAGTTAGAATTTTAGAACCTTGAATTGTTTTGGAATGGAATCTTTTGTTAGAATGTTCCCGACAGAGCGAACCGAAATGAAATTATCGCAATAAGCGAACGTATTTGTTGTGGATTGATATGAAAGACTTGAATTAGAAGCATAAAACCTATTTTCCTTGACAGTGATCTGTTGTACTTGTTATCGAGAAATATCAGACCTCTGAACGTTGGGAAGGCCCATTCATGTGAATGGAACTTTTTGCAGCACTCTGAAGAATTGTGTAATAAATTGAGA